>NC_053156.1:193458957-193758957 GCF_016835505.1 Polypterus senegalus | reverse complement strand
GGCATTCGCCATAGAATACCAGAATTGGCAGATGCACCACTGGTGCCCTGTGCTTTTTACAGATGAGAGCAGGTTCACCCTGAGCACGTGACAGAAGTGAAAGGGTCTGGAGAACCCATGGAGAACATTATGCTGCCTGTAACATCATTCAGCATGAGCAGTATGGTGGTGGGTTAATGATTGTCTGGGGAGGCATATCCATGGAGGGTCACACAGACTGCTACAGGCTTGACAAAGGCACCTTGGCTACCATTAGGTATCTGGATGAAATCCTTTGACCCATTGTCAGACCCTATGCTGGTACAGTGGCTCCTGGTGCCACGACAATTCCTGGCCTCATGTGGTGAGAGTATGCAGGCAGTTCCTGGAGGATGAAGGAATTGATACCATTGACTGGCCACCACACTTTCCTGACCTAAATCCAATAGAACACCTCTGGGACATTATGTTTTGGTCCATCCAATGCCACCAGGTTGCACCTCAGACTGTCCAGGAGCTCAGTGATGCCCTGGTCCAGATCTGGGAAGAGATCCCCACAACACCATCTGTCATCTCATTAGAAGCATGCACCGATGTTGTCAGGCATGTATACAAGAACACAGGGGCCATACAAAGTGCTGCGTACAATTTTGAGTTGCTGCAATAAAATTTTGGCAAAATGGACTAGCCTGCCACATAATTTTTTCACTCTGATTTTGGGGCGTCTTTGAATTCAGGGCTCTGTAGGTTGATCATTTTCATTTCCATCAAACGATGTGGCATCCTTTCGTTCCTAACACATTACCCAGTCTATATCAGTATAGATATTCAAGATGATTTCTTTTTCCTATTGAGATCTGATGTGTTTTCAAAGTGTTCCTTTAATTTTTTTGAGCAGTTTATATATATATATATATATATATATGTATATATATATATGTATATATATATATATATATATATATATATATGTATATATATATATATATATATATATATATATATATATGTATATATATATATATATGTATATGTATATATATATATATATATATATATATATATATATATATATATATATATATGTATATATATATATATATATATATATATATATATATATATATGTATATATATATGTATATATATATATATATATATGTATATATATATATATATATGTATATATATATATATATGTATATATATATATATATATGTATATATATGTATATATATATATATATGTGTATATATATATGTATATATATATGTATATATATATATATATATATATATGTATATATATATATATATATATATATATATATATATATATATATATATATATATATATATGTATATATGTATATATATATATATATATATATATATATATATATATATATATATATATGTATGTATATATATATATATGTATATATGTATATATATATATATATATATGTATATATATATATATATATATATATGTATATATATATATATGTATATATATATATATATATATATATATATATATATATATATATATATATATATGCATAAGTATATATATATATGTATATGTATATATATACACACACATACATACACACACATTCTCTCTCTCTATATATATGTATATGTATATATATATATATACAGCAACACTCATAACAGTGACAAAACAATTACATTGACAATCATGTTACATTATTTTCAAAATGTTTCCTTTAATTTTTCATTACTTCTTTAACACACTACTTCTCCACTGCTAAGCGCGGGTATTTTGGTAATTGTCAATAAACACCATGGACAGGGAGTGGAATCCGTCTTTTTTTCCCCCATTTACTTTGTGAAATTATTATAGCTTTGATTTTCCAATGTAAATAAACTTAACAGATGGTGTTGTTTGGTCTGTGATACTTATTGGAAGTAATTTTTCAACAGCTTGTTTAATATTTTGTTTTTTTGTAATTTTCCATCTCAGTGTAGAAGAGAGAATAGACAGCTTTGCTGAGCACTGTATAATCAAAATGTTATATTGTCTTGAGGTTGAAGCTGCTAAATTGTTGTTCAAAGGTTACTAAAACTGACATAATTTATTGGACAAATGGTAAACCTTTAATCTTTCAAGGGCTATAATTTAGTAGAGATGTGAGAATCAGTAATAGCAATTTTTTTTTTTTCTAGCCTTTTAATGTCAAGGCAAGGAACAATTGAGTTGAATCATAACTTAAATGCAACATTGGGCTTCAATGAGCTGTTCAAGCACAATGTTTGCTTCTTTTTATGTTATATGATGTTTGATATAATTTCATATGCCTTTAAGTACTTATACTTATAACAATATATGTGATTCAATTATTTCTAGAGATCACAATGATGTGAAAGATTATGTAGCATAATGTACATGTTACAATCACCACGTAGACCCTAAATGTTACATTATCGTCATTTAGAATGCCTTCTGACAATTTTTTTTAATGTACTGTTATGATGGTCATCAGAAACTTTGACCTGTTTCAAACAACACAATATTTTTTTAACAAATTAATCAATCATTTTTCTGCATCAAAAAATGTCTGAATCAAATTGTTACACTTAACCAAGATAACATTAAAGTTTATCAGATGTGATCACAATAGGAATTACTAAATAATGGGAGAAACTTCACATCAAATTTATTCTACTCTAGTCTGAAACTGCAATGTACAGTAACTTTTATTGCTTTGTTAAGCATCGTGTTATGTTTACTTCTGTAAATGGCAGTATATACTGTACAGTATATTCAGGATTGGTTAATGGCCTGCTGAGATCTAGGCTTGAAACAAAACCTAATGTAAAGCTTGGTATATTCTTTTATATAATAGTTTATATTTTATGTGTATTTCTGAAAAAGCAATAAAGATGACAGTACCAGTAGCATGATAAAGAGATTAAACAATTTAGAAGGAAGTGAGCTTTGAGTATAACGTGCATTATGTACGTTGACTGTTCTGTTTTTTTGGGAAGATTAAATATTTTCATAGCATGCATCAGGCATAATTTTAGTAACAATTTAAAGGTGATTTTTTATTTTTTTTTTTTAAGGCAGAAATATGATGACAACAAGCAGATTTGTCAAGTGCTAGTGATTGTGCTTCTGTCCCAATTCATACCCAATAAGTGAAGGTCTTCATTAATGTTTTGTGCCCGGGTCGTCCTAGTCTGCCTGTTGACGTTTTCCACTGCATGACTTGTTTGGTAAGCTGCTGTTGTTTATATGTATTCGATGGCCAAAGCAAGCCAGGCAGCTTTTCTATAGTTTGAGATTGATGAGTACTTGGGTAGCTGTTTGGGCAGTCCAAACCATATATGTAGTGGTCATTTCTTGCTATCATATGCACACGATTTGGTGTAGGCAGCATGAATCAAAGCCATGCGGTTTAGCACATTGTGCCTTTGTGAGGAACCATGTCTCAGCTCCATATAGAAGAATTGGGATGATAACACTGTTATATACTTTCATCTTGGTGTAGATGGAAAGCTGCTTTTTGTCCCAAATTTTCCATGATCTGCTCCTGGGGGATGACTTGCCAATGCATGTCTTGATCTTAGCCATAGTGGTGTTGTCACAGGTAATCAGGCTGCCAAGTTAAGTAAACAGTTGAACATTGTCCACTTGATTACCATTTATGTATAAGGAGTAGCCTGAAGTGTTTATTTCCATCAATTATGGTTTTGTGGTCAAGATGAGCAATTTTACAGTAGTTTCTGCTCAGTGATTGATAAGCAATTAATCTTGTCTTATGCCCTCTGTGGATTAGTCTCAGTCATAATGATATCATTGGCAAACTGCACTGACTGACTACCCATTGTAGCCCTTTCCCATTACCAGTGCTATGCATCAACCAGTCGTTGGCAAGTATGAACAGAAGAGGGGATAACATACATTCTTGTTTCATTTCTGTATCCACCTGAAACCATTCTGTCATGCCCTGGTCTAATTTGATGCAACATTCATTCCTACGGTATAAGCTCCTAAACCTATTGAGAATAATTTTGTTAAACTCTTTTCCTGGGACAGATAGGAGCATAATACCTCTAGGATATGCCATGCTAGACTACCCATATTGAGCAGCCATTTGGCCATCACAGTGGAGCTGGATTTAAGAATTTCAGAGCAAATATTGTCATTGCCAGCAGATTTTCTTTTTTTGAGGCCATTGATTACCTGTGTATGTTTATCTAGTGTAAATGGATCACAGTTGATGATAAATGAACTTGTGGATGTAACTGCAGGACAGACTGCCTGTTTAACCTCTGACTCCATAAAGGGAAGGTTGACTTAGGTCTGTTTAAGATATCGCAAAATGTTCCTTCCGTCTTGCCATGATCCTCTTTTCATCCAATATAATCTTATCATTTACATCAAGGACTGGAATATTGCCTTGACCCTGTTCACCAGATAATGTGTTGACGACTTGGAAAATAAGTACACAGGTCTCCTCGCGAAGCTACCTCTTCGGCTTTGGTTACCTGGCTGTGTTAACCCACTGCCATTTGTCCTTCTATGTTACTGTTTTTGACTTGTTTGTCTTTGTAGATAGTAGCTACCAAAATTGGTCCAAAAAGGAAAAGGATGACCCATGAACTGGCAACAGTGTCATGGACACCCAAGGCTTATTAATGCACATGGAGAGTGAAGGCTAGCCTGACTAATCCTATCGCATGGAAGAGCTGTAGAAGTACAAATTGCTGAAAACCTAATGCTCACCATGAGAAAAAAGTGTCAGAAAACACTGTTCATCACAGCCTGCTGTATATGGGACCACAGCCTGGGACAGAGTGCCCTTGATAATCCCTGACCACTGAAAAGCTCCTACAATTGGCACATGAGCGTCGGAACAGACTAAGTAGTAATGAAAGAAGGTGGCCTGGTCTGAGGAATCAAGTTTTCTTTTAGATCATGTGAATGACCAGGTATCTTTGGTGCTAGCATTCATGTACTTGTTACTTTGACATGTACCACCTACCTAAAGATTGTTACAGACCACTTTTACGGCAATAGTTTTCCCTGATGGCAGTGGCCTCTTTCAGTAGGATAATGCACCTTTCTCCACTAGAAAAAAATGTTCAGGAATGGTCTCTGGAACAATGCAAAGAGTTTAAGGTGTTGACTTGGCCTCCAAATTCCCTGGATCTCGATCCAATCTGCCATCTGTAGGATGTGCTGGAAAGACAAGTCTCACTCATGGAGGCTCCACTTCAAAACTTACAGGACTCAATGGTTCTGCTGGGAAAGTTTTGGTGCCAGGTACCACAGGATACCCTCAGAGGTCTTGTGGATCCCATTCCTTAATGGATCAGAGCTTTTTTGGCAGCATGAGGGGACCTACATGAAATCATGTAGGTGGTTTAAATGCTTGGTGATCAGTGCATGTAAGAAAACAGTGTATTTCAGAAGTTTACAACAGATTTGTCATTGCATATTCTGATCATATGCATGTTCTCCCTGTGTCTGTGTGGGTTTCCTCCGGGTACTCCAGTTTCCTCCCACAGTCCATTCTAAATTGTCCCTAGTGTGTGTGCGTGCGCGTGTGTGTGCGCGTGTGCGCGTGCGTGTGTGTGTGCGTGTGTGTGCGTGTGTGACCCTGTAGTTAGGATGTAGTGAGTTGGATAATGGATGGATGGATATTCTGATCATACAGTACCTTGTTTTACTTTAAATAATGATATTAGGGGACCTGGAATAACTGTGAGACCAACACTATTAGGAAGAATAAGCTAATATCTAACAAGACTGGTGCAGGATGACATTTGCAATTCAAATTCTGATATATTTAGATAATTTTAATCTTGAAAGATGTGTGAAATGGAACAACTCACTTTTTTGCATAGATTGAAGAAAAGTGTATGATATGAAAAACTAAATTATATTACGTTTCTGAGATTTTATATTCCCTAAGATCACAAAGCAATGTACACATTGAAATTAGCTGATAAACTTTGGAAATATTGTCAATACAGTAGAGTCTCGCTTATCCGACATAAACGGGCCGACAGAACGTCGGATAAGCGAAAATGTTGGATAATGGCAGGTGTTAAGAAAAAGCCTATTAAACGTCAAACTGTTATAATTTTACACATTACGAACCTAATAATCATATTTTACAACAAAACAACAGAATAAATTAACTGAAAAAATGCACTCAGTTACAGAATTGTCTGAAGTTAAATACAGTATGTACTGTACTTAAAAAGTTCAGTTCTGTGATGATTTAAAGACATTTTTGATCGTAGTTTGCTTTCCTGACGAGTGCCGTTTCTTCGCTGTCAAGTCTTGCCATCTTTGCAGCATCATTATGTCGATTCCTGTAGCTTCTTCTTGTTGCTCAGTGTAATTAATTGCAGTTTCTAGAGCCTTAACTCCATCACTCATATAGTCAACATCCGTACAAGCGTATACAGTTTACTACAGCATTGTGACTGCGTGTGTGTGTGTATTTGTGCTGTGACGTGCAAGTCCCCATCTTGCACCCGAAAACTTGAACCTGAGTCTCAGTACTTTTCGCAACACCAGCTTTATTCAGCTTGAAACAACAACAGCGTGGTTACTTATTGCAGCAGAATCTGCCATTCTCCTATACACAGACACAGCAGTCAGGCAGGGGTGGGGGATAAAGTAATACCGTGGCCTGCGCATTTATAATGTTCCTTGTATCACCCATCGACGGTAGGCGTTTATAGCATGTCTGCGATCTTGTCGGATTGGCTTTTATGGTGAACTGCTATAGCGCTGGGAGACTGCGATTGCTTTGGGATGCTCTTCCACGTGTCGTCCCGTTGGATGGAATCCCACAAGAGTTTAGAAACTCACTCACACCAGCCATGATTCTTTTCAAAGGTAAAGTGCAGGTTAATTTGTTTTATGTATTTTTACTTTATATTTTGTATTGATCATTTTTATATGAATAGTTTTGGGTTGTGGAACGAATCATCTGAGTTTCCATCAATTCTTATGGGGAAATTCACATTGATATACTGTACGAGTGCTTTGGACTGTGAGCACATTTCCAGAACGAATTATGCTCACAAACCAAGGTTCCACTGTAATTAGCTGCGGTAGAGTCAGGAGCAACAAAAAATACACTACGCTCACGCTCGCAACTTTCAGTTCTTGTTGCCGATTGATGCGTTTTTCTTTTTTGCCTTGTGACGTTGGATAATACGGAATATTGGATAAGCGAGACTCTACTGTATTTCCATTATTATATGATATATATGTAAAAGTATATACTGTATTAATAAATAGGGTTTTAATTCACAGTTTAAATCTGCCATTATTATTTTATGAGAGCTCATACTGAGAATAAATGGAAATACATTTTCATCCAAGTTTGGTGCAATACATTGCATTCCTCACATTTATTTTAGTCCCACATAGTTTCTCTACCACCATTATTTAATGTGATTCAAATTTGACATTATTATTATTAGTAGTAGTAGTAGTAGTAGTAGTAGTAGTAGTAGTAGTAGTAGTAGTAGTATTATTAATAATAATTGTTTGCATTTATATAGCGCTTTTCTGAGCAATTGCAGGTTAAGGGCCTTGCTCAAGGGCCCAACAGAGCAGAGTCTCTATTGGCATTTACGGGATTCGAACCGGCAACCTTCTGATTGCCTGGGCAGATCCCTAGCCTCAGAGCCATTATTATCATCATCATCATTATTGATAGGAGATAGCTTTGTGAAGAATTCCCAATTATGCAGTCTTCTTGCTATAATTAGAGTGAAAGATTTGCCAACTGAATTTCTTTTGAACTTAAATTGATCCTTTCTAATTAAATGGGGGCGGCATGGTGGTGCAGTGGTAGCGCTGCTACCTCGCAGTAAGGAGACCTGGATTTGTTTCCCAGGTCCTCCCTGCATGGAGTTTGCATGGTCTCCCCATGTCTGTGTAGGTTTCCTCTGGGTGCTCCGGTTTGCTCCCACAATCCAAAGACATGCAGGTTAGGTGCATTGGCGATCCTAAATTGTCTCTAGTGTGTGCTTGGTATGTCGGTGGATGTGTGTGTGTGCCCAGTGTTGGCTGGGATTGGCTCCAGCAGACCCCTGTGACTCTGTGTTAGGATATAGCAGGTTGGACAATGACTGACTGACTGACTAATTAAATGGATCTCTTACAAAAATACTGTATCTGATCACAGAGCACTAATATGTGAAAGCACTTTTTCCTCTTCAATGCATTTTTCAAGATAGGAAAAAAAGCACATCTCTATAAAATGTATTACTTTCCGCAAATTCCACAGTCCTCACTGCCAGGCCCTGCCACCATTATTATATTGAAGACAATTTCCGAATGATAATATGGGTAAAAAATAAATAAATTAAAAGAGAAATAGATATTGCCTTTTCAATTTTAGTTAAATTAAGATACAAAAAATATGTTTTATGAGTAGTTTTTGTCAATCTACATTGGTATTAATCAGTCTAGATGTTTATTAGGTCTCATAAAAATACAAACAACATTTTTATAATTTTGTTTTAAATAAAGTCATAAACACAACTTTAAGGCAGTTTGAAAAGTCACTTTAATATTGGGAATTGATTGTCACGTTACATTATCTGACAGTTGTATAACAATTATGTGCAGTGAAATATACTATGCTAAAGGTTTAGTAGCTCTTTTTCTTCTGTACAGAAACTTGAAAAACTAATGGGACATTCTATACTCAGGAACAGATTACCATCTTGTTGCATATCATTGATATTCCTTTGAAGAATATCTCTATCCTCAGAAAGCTTTCATCTAGTAAGAAATGACTCAATTCAGTTCAATTATTCTTATACAGCAGCCTTCTCAGAAAATAGCTAAGTGCATTGTGCAGATTGTCAAATTCAAAGCAAGTATACACATTCCAAGAATGATAAACTACTAGTATGAGAAAATACATTACAAAGTAATAAACTAGTACTGTTTAATAAAGACATTACAAAATATTACTTAAATACAGATATATTTTAAGAAGATCTGTTTTTATGGGATGCAAGTCCATCTGATAATGCAGAGATAAAAATAAAAACCACAGCTGATACAACTTTTGGAGAAATTAAACTCTTTTGATGCTCTTGAGAAAAGTCAGTCTGTCTGGCAATGGCCAGCATCCTGCCAAGTCAATGGACATTCATTCTGGCATGCACAGCATTGCAGACAAATGTTAGTGATTGCAAATTACCTCATGAAGGTTTTAGAGACATATAACATTTATGCCATTTGTTTTGGGGTCTCTTTTAAAAAACAAAAGGGGTTGCTTCAGTATTGCCAAATCACCATGACTGTAAACTATTAAAACAATGAAAAAGAAAGGGGTTAGTAAGACTGCCAACACTATGCAGTTCCTTCCAGAGTTTGGGGGCACTTATGTCCATGCACTTATATACTGTAACTCCATACAGGTAGTGACAGGGCTGTGATTCGTAACCAGGTATATGAAACTGTGTGGCACTGTACAATTATGTCAAGCTGTATTCTTTTTTTTACCTTAAAATTATTCATTATAGGTCAGGATATTCACTTTAGTAATGATTTATTATGTGCACCTATGTTCTTTATAATGATGCATTTATTCCCCTAATAAAACAATTTATTTGGAGTTTAAGTACATTAGATTATTTAGCTATACATAAATGAATATACAGAGTATCCCTGAAGTTGATCTCCAATTAAAAAATGGTCATTTATGTGTGAGATTGATGAAATATTCAAATTCTGTTCCATTAACTGGCTACGGGTATTGATTCTTGCATGTAGGCTTATAGCTGTGAAGCTAAGTCCCAGATGTAAGGGTTAGTGATTCCCAAAGAACTCTTTAATAAGGTTTTTGATTAAAAGCCTTAACTTTATTTTTTAATTAACCTCATTTCTGAAATAGAGTTTCTGTTGAAATTAGCAAAAATTATATCATAATCTGGTGGGGAAAAGGATACAGGAGTTGGTAAAGATCAGCTTCTTCTCATTAAAGAAAGTAAGAAAGAACACCAATATAAGAAAAGATGTATTTATGTAATTAATGTCTGTTTTGTGCTGATATAATAAGGTTGAGAATGTGCTGAACACAAAACACACATGCATCCTAGTTTGTTTGGTCAGTTGATTGTGCTGGGTTTTCAAATTTCTTTGTTATCTGGTGCCAAGACCAGTGAATTGTCAGGGTGCACAAGGACACGTGAGCATACAGTGTAGAAAAACATATTAAAATCATATTCTTAACATTGATGATTTGCATATATTTAAAGAGAATCATAAAGCAAGTATGAGAACAAGTATTATATATTCTGATGCACATTAGCATGTTAAGGGTTAAACCATAAAAACCCCTCGCTTGTCTATTTTACTATTTTTCTCTTTGCACCTGCTAAACTTAAAAACTTCAGTCAATTAGATTGTGTACTTTTAGAGGGCTAAAACGGGCCATTGTTTTAAGAAATGCAGCCATTGAGGCTTTGGCCATGAGAGAAAACCAGACAGGCCGTTTACTTGCATTTGTAGCACCTGGGCCTCTGCCTCCCTGTCTGATTGCCTAGACAGGTGATGACAAGTCAAGGAAAATGTAGTTTATAAGAAACAGTGTTATTGTTTTAGGAGTGCAACTGCCCCAACCTCTAACCCAATATCTAATGTGTGGGTCTGCCTGATTCCAACTTACTGGTGGGAATCGATTGATAAATACGTTTTGGACACTTGCACAGGGTATGAAGTAATGACGGCAGTTTTGGTCAGGTGATGGACATTAGGTAATGATGGGAAGTGCCAGAAGGAGGAAAGTATTTTGTATAAGTGAAAAGAATTTTAATAAATGGAAGCTTGCTGAATTTGTTAATTGCTCATTTCATTTGACTTTGGTCCGCGTATGTATCACACAATAAAACTTGATTCTGCCTTCCTGAAACTCCGATATCTTCTTTGAGCAGCGTGTTTCTGCCACAACAGCAGTAAATAAAAATGCCAATGACCTTGTCATGATAATACAGCAGATAGGTATACAATATGCAAAATATTCATTAGTATCTACTACTAAGCTACTCTTTGAAGGAATGTAAGAAATGTCAGCAAAATTGTAATTCGTTGTATTTAAATTTGTAATCAGTGTCAATAGGAAAACCAAATATAAAGGCTCCCAGTCTGGTACTGTTGCTTCCCTATCATATATTATAAGGCTAGATATTTATACAGCTATTTTCTGAACTAAACTTTTCAACTACAGGATCACAGGAAGGCAGAGCTGATGCTTTCAGCAATGGGGAAGGATGTTGCATGATTACAGGTCATATTCACACTCACTCATACTAGCTGCTAGTACCTAAAGAAAACTCATACAGACACAGGGGTTACTAACAGAATAATGAAATTCTAATTATGCATTACCAACTGATTTGGAGTGTTTATTTGCACTTCTTTTTTATTGTAAATGAGAGCTTGGCCTTTTGACCATAAACTCTGATAAACTAGTACATATTTTAAGGCTGTGCAGGCTCTGCAGAGAATGGGAACAGACCACAGATATGCATTTACCATTTTCTTATTTATGTAACTACATCTCTAAAGGGATGAAATCCAGGACACAGGGAAAAGTCATTAAGAAAAAAATGTTCTTTTCTGTTATGGTGTATTTCAGTAATGAAAATCTATTTAAACCTGGATCCTGTCTGAAAAACTGGATTTAATTTGACTGCAGATGTTCTGAAATATTTAGCAATTGTGTTACATCAAGATTTATGTTTCTGTCCTTTCTATTTTAGGTCCCACTGCATGATTTAACATGGACAAAGCGCTCTGCAGCCTCCTGATTCTTGGAACCACAGCAATGATGGTCTACGCATGCCCAAAATACTGTGTATGCCAGAACTTGTCTGAATCATTAGGAACCCTCTGTCCTTCAAAGGGCCTTCTCTTTGTGCCTTTTGACATTGACCGTAGGACTGTAGAGCTTCGCTTGGGGGGCAACTACATTATTCGAATCACCCAACAAGATTTTGCCAACATGACGGGATTAGTGGACTTAACATTATCCCGAAATACTATTAGCTCAATACAGCCATTTTCTTTTATTGACCTTGAGACTCTACGTTCACTGCATTTGGACAGTAATCGTTTGACAGAGCTTGGGTCAGATGTCCTCAGGGGACTCATCAATATACAGCATCTCATCCTTAACAATAATCAGCTAAGTCGTATCTCAAATGAAGCTTTTGACGACACTCTACTGACAATGGAGGACCTGGACCTTTCATATAACAATCTCCAAAGCGTTCCATGGGACTCTGTCAGAAAAATGGTTAACCTGCATCAGCTGAGTTTGGACCACAATCTTATTGATTATATAGCAGAAGGTACTTTCACTGACCTCCAAAAACTGGCTAGGCTGGATTTAACGTCCAACAGACTGCAAAAACTCCCTCCTGATCCAATATTTGCTCGCTCACAAAACAATGTGGTGCTCACAACACCTTATGCTCCACCACTGGCACTCAGTTTTGGAGGAAATCCTTTACATTGTAATTGTGAGCTTCTTTGGCTTAGGAGATTAGACAGAGAGGATGACATGGAAACATGTGCATCTCCGCCAAGTCTCAAAGGACGGTATTTTTGGTACGTGAAGGAAGAAGAGTTTGTGTGTGAGCCTCCTCTAATTACTCAACATACCCATAAACTTCTAGTGCTAGAAGGCCAGACTGCAAGTTTAAGGTGCAAAGCCATAGGAGATCCACCACCAGTTATTCACTGGGTGGCACCTGATGACAGACTAATTGGAAACTCCTCAAGGGCTGTAGTCTATGACAATGGCACTTTAGATATTGTGATCACAACTTCCAAGGATTATGGAACATTCACTTGCATTGCTGCCAATGCTGCTGGGGAGTCCACAGCATCTGTTGAACTCTCCATCATACAACTTCCCCATCTCAGCAATGGGACAAATCGTACCTCACAACCCAAGTCAAGACTGTCGGATATAACCAGCTCAACAAAAAGCAGCAAAGGAGAGGCAAAAACCACACCAGAGAGAGTTGTTTCTGTATCAGAGGTGACTTCAGTTTCAGCATTGGTGAAATGGGCAGTCAGTAAATCAGCACCAAAAGTAAAAATGTACCAGCTACAGTATAACTGCTCTGATGATGAAGTTCTTATTTACAGGTAATGTAGTAATGTTACTGGTTTTCCAATAAACATAGGTTCTTACATTTCATACATTTGTCAGGTTAGTTGGGTGGATTGGTCATGGAAGTTTTACTGTTTTTTATTTTGTTTTGCTTTATTTTCCTGTGAATGAGTGTGCAAATTGAAAACATTATAATAAATCTCTTTTTAATGTGAATAAGCTGACAGGTAAAAAGTGATTGTACACCTTGTCTTTTAAGGGTGTGAGCTTTCCAGAAGAAAATAAAAAGGGGCCTTTTATATGTATTAAAATCTATGATAAAAAATAGATGTTACAGATAGCAGGGTCTGGGATAGGCACTGTTTCCCTGGATAAATAATGAAGGAATATTTGGTGGGTCTTTTTTCTGAATACAGACAGCATAAAAATCCAGCTTGCCAAAAAAGTTTAGTAGGAGTTTAAATAGAACACATCATTAATTCTATTCTATCAGTAACAAAAAGAAATGTCCCACTTCAGCATAAATGATAAGAAAAACTGAAAAGGAGCAGCAACTTTACAATCATGTATTCATATGTTATTGTTAGTAAGCAGTGGCTTGAATAAACAAGACGTTAACATTGGTAAAACAAAGTCAGTAAGAGTTAGTCGAGCTTGCTACATTTCTGTAAAAAATATATATTCCTTTTTGGGAATTTCTGGATTGATATAATAAACATAGAAACAATGTAGTAATATTTTAACTTAAGGCACAAGTTAATTTAAATCAGCAGTTGGGCAGAACCAAGTGACCCTTCGGCAGATTTGTCCAAAACTGGACATACCCTGGTGTGAGATTTTAAAAATCTTTCTAAATTACAAGAGTGAATCATAGATACTTTATTAATCCCAAGGGGAAATTCACATAATCCAGCAGCAGTATACTGATACAAAGAAACAATATTAAATTAAATAGTAATAAAAATGAAAAAAAATTAAAATGAAATTAATGTTCGCATTTACTCCCCCGGGTGGAATTGAAGAGTCGCATAGTGTGGGGGAGGAATGATCTCCTCAGTCTGTCAGTGGAGCAGGACAGTGACAAAAGTCTGTCACTGAAGCTACTCCTCTGCTGGAGATGACACTGTTAAGTGGATGCAGTGGATTATTCAGGATTGACAGGAGTTTGCTTAGTGCCCGTCGCTCTGCCACAGATGTTAAACTGTCCAACTTTAATCCTACAATGGAGCCTGCCTTCTTAACAAGTTTGTCCAGGCGTGAGGCGTCTTTCATCTTTATGCTGCCACCCCAGCACACCACCGCGTAGAAGAGGGCACTCGCCACAACCGTCTGGTAGAACATCTGCAGCATCTTACTGCAGATGTTGAAGGATGCCAACCTTCTCAGAAAGTATAGTCTGCTTTGACCTTTCTTACATAGAGCATCAGTATTGGCAGTCCAGTCCAATTTGTCATCCAGCTGCACTCCCAGATATTTAAAGGTCTGCACCCTCTGCACACAGTCATCTCTGATGATCACAGGGTCCATGAGAGGGCCTAGGCCTCCTAAAATCCACCACCAGCTCCTTGGTCTTGCTGGTGTTAAGGTGTAAGTGGTTTGAGTCGCACCATTTAACAAAGTCTTTGATTAACTTTCTGTACTCCTCCTCCTGCCCACTCCTGATGCAGCCCACAATAGCAGTGTCATCAGCGAACTTTTGCACATGGCAGGACTCCGAGTCATATTGGAAGTCTGATGTATATAGACTGAACAGGACCGGAGAAAGTACAGTCCCCTGTGGCGCCCCTGTATTGCTGCACACAATGTCAGACCTGCAGTTCCCAAGACACACATATTGAGGTCTGTCTGTAAGATAGTCCATGATCCATGCCACCAGGTGTGAATCTACTCCCATCTCAATCAGCTTGTCTCTAAGGAGCAGAGGTTGGATGGTGTTGAAGGTGCTAGAGAAGTCCAAAAACATAATTCTTACAGCACCACTGCCTCTGTCCAGGTGGGAGAGGGATAAGTAGTAAACTAGTATAAGTTTTCTCAAACTGAATTGCCCACATTAAAAGGTACTTGCACCAGTCTTAGCTATTTTATTAAGAAGTCAATGACTTCACACAGTGTATATCCACTACTGGGATCTTGGAACAAATATAACTAAAATATACAAAATAAGGGCATCATTACAAAATGCAGGGAAGAAATTAAATCAAACATAAATAGAGATAGCCATCATAACTGTCAACTTTCTACATCCTGACCCCTAATGGAGCAAAATCACCCTCCAGCTTTCTGTGCAGAGCCTCTGTGAGAAAAGCAGAGTGACATGGCATTATGCAATGCATAGTGATGCTCTGTTCCCATTATCAGCTGTAATCAGCAATCTGTTTTGTTGCCGAGCAATGGCTTCTGTGGCGTATTAGCACCTTCCTTGCTTCATTATAAAGTAATGTTTCAATAGCAACTTTTTGCTATGGCAAATGACGTGCTCAAGGTCACAGTACTTTCATTGTGTTCAGTGTTTCAGTGACTGGTTTTTCCCTATCACTCCTTGTTACGCTGTTGATGATGTTCAGCTAAGTTCTATGCCTCAAGTCATGTTATTTGGTGTTTTATGCAGTATACTATTAATCTAGAAGTAGACAATATTATTTTGAGTCTTAAACCTTAAGAGTAAATTAAATTAACAATTACTCTTGATGCAAAAATCAGAATACAAATTCGATTTATACACCTGTTCAAAAAATGGCAAAATAACAAAGTCTTCTTTTCATTTTGGAACAAGAATGAGCTTTTTGAGGAATACTGTAAAAATACTGAATAATTATTATACAGTACCCAATGAAATTTTAATATGTTATACATGAAAGATAAAAGTAATATACTAATCACCAAATGTATTGTAATCGCCCTCACAGAGAGAGAGAGAGATGAAATATTTGTCCCCAGGGGAAAATTGAATTTGTTATACAGAGATGGCGTATCTTGGTCTCTACATTCTGCTTTTCTACTTAATAAAAACACCTCATTGTGGAAGAATTTTGCTTTATTTACCATAGTTTGTGCCTATAATAAGATCCATCATTATTAAACATGAGCTTGGTGTTATGTTAATTAAAACTAAAGCCTGTGTTAAACAGATTGAATATTTAATCACAATACAATGAAGCCATCAATTTGCCATTAATAGTGATATTGGAAGTTTGAATAAACTATATAACTTTTTTATTGTTAATAAGTTCATCTTTTCTTTAGGTTGTTGCTCTGGCATAGCAAGAACATGCAAATTAACCTAACGGATAGCTCTATTTTGCACATTTGAGTGAGTTTGTGTGGCTGTGTGCCCACCCAGTATTAGATCTTGACTTGTGTTTCGGAATGGTAAAGTTGGACATGAACCCACCTTCATGAACCTGAACTGGATAATGGAGCTTAATATAGTAGCCAAGTCACTGGCTACTAAAATTTGTAATAAATGTAGCATTGGTTAAAGGGGTATTGGTAAAATATAAAATAATAAGCAGGTATGCGAAATAAACAAAAGTATGATAACTAGAATTATAATCAAATTTACATAAGTTTTCAACCAGTGGATGCCAAATGTTTTAGCCCTCAGGTTAGTCCAGGTAGTCTTTGTTTTAAACCATTAACATGAAAATGTTATATGAATGCAGTATGAAAACCTCAGAAATAATACTGAAGATTCAGAGCTAACACAAATGCTGTGCTTTGAAATAAAAAGTGATTTCAGTTCACACAGAAATATATATTAAAATAAAATGCTCAAAACTATATTAATTTCCAGCTTACCACGTTTAAATTATATGATGAAAAAGAAAAAGTAGTGTGGAATAAGATTAAATTATAATAAATTTTAAAAGAGAAGCTGTTGAAAGACAGTTCTAAATCATAAAGAAGTGACAGCAAATTGAAAAGGGCAGAAACTCTATTGTAAAATGATAATCTGAAAAAGAATAATTTGGAAAGAGAGAGGATTTTATCATATTAAAATGAAGAAAGTAGTACTTAATATAATTGTAGGCCATAATGGGAGATGATTGCAATTAAAGAAAACCTTAAAATAAACCAGAAGAATATCAAAAATGGTATGATAAAAACATACAGAATATTACCTGTCTATGTGAAGCCTAGTTTATTATTAGAAGAGCAAAAAAAAAAAAAAAAACTGAATGCTATAATACATTTTTAAAATATTGCCCATATTACTTTGTCTAAATTAAACAGAATTCCAATCCGCTGGAACTCTGCAAATATATACATTACATAAACTATAAGGGCAAAAAGAAAAACCTTTTCAATTTGTCCTATATTTTATGGCTCTGTAGCTAACTTGTCATTTACAGCTAGAAAACACATTTTACATTTGCGGCAGGATTTGCCTTGCTCGACATTTCA
Source organism: Polypterus senegalus (assembly GCF_016835505.1). Classification (NCBI taxonomy): domain Eukaryota; kingdom Metazoa; phylum Chordata; class Cladistia; order Polypteriformes; family Polypteridae; genus Polypterus; species Polypterus senegalus. Next base: position 193,741,426 of record NC_053156.1, on the reverse strand, counting down.
CCTGTCTTGTGGTGTTGCTGGGAAGTCACTTAACCTAGTAAATGTGCTTCTTTAGTCATCTGCAACCTGCATGCTATTGGACAGACAAATGTAAAAAGAAACATTCATTCATTTTTTTTTGTACCTGCTTATTGCAAGGCACAGGGTCTGGTGACTATGCAATTTACACATTTGCTTATTTTTTTTATTAAAGCTGTTAAACAATCTTGAAATAATGTCTTTTTATTATATAGATTTACTTTTTTAATAAGAACATTCTTAGGAAAAACACACAAACCAGATTGTACACACTTTTTGCATTTTTACAATGAACATTAACATGAGGTTATTAAAGTATACACATATATTATTATAAATCAATAAATAGACAATATGACAGGAGAACAAGTAGTTAGGGTCATTTAATGAGTCGCCCCACATCCAAAGAACTCAAATGTCAATACTTCTACAACCAGATAATCTGAAAATTATACTTTTCAAAAAAATACTAGTATTGACTATTTTAGCAATGAATTAGCATAAAATATACTTAAAGGGAATTTGCTGCCTTACACCAGTTAATGTAATACATTAATATCAGATTTTAATAGTCACCCTTCAATACGCTCAAGATCATTTACATGACATTCCAGGAAGAGAAATTATAAGTGATAATATATATTTTTATATGTGTTAAGTGATTCACATTCTATTAAAATGAAACAGTGATTTATTCTTGTAATGTGTTTCTTTGCTATGGTAGGTTTCATATAGGAAGCAGAAAAATCTATAAGTTTCACATGTTAGATTTTATTGGATTATTAAAGTTGCACAAAAATTAAAGTGACAGAAAAAGGGGCCTTTAAAGAGCAAGATTAAATAAAAAAAATCATTTGTACGAAAAACAAGATTTGATTTATACCTTTTTTAATTTAACCCAAATGTTAGCAATCAATCACATTTGTTTATTGCACAAAAAGTGTATACAAAATTCTAAAAGCTCCAACACCATGAAATTCATTCTAATATACTGTACAGTATTTGGTTACTTATGTATTCATACACTACAGAAAGATTTGAGAACCTATTTATCCACAGATTACATCTTCTTGCACTTCACTGATCTGTCTAACATGTTTTCTTCAGAACAAAAAAAATGCAGCAGTGTGCGCCTAGTAGACTGATACAAAGCTATTATTTGTGGGAAATGTTATGGAATAATTCCTTTTGTTTCTGTTTTAATTTTATTGGGGCTTATTTATATTTAAATTATATTTTGCATGATCTTTCTTTCTCTAACTCCACTGAGGTCTTATCACTTTATACATGCCTGTTTCAGTAAATAGAGTACATAGATTTTATGGAAAGGTCTCAATTGTGTATGCGTTATGTAACAATCGATGCATGAGATGAATATTATTCAATGGTAGGCTAGATTTTGAAAAAAAAAGTCACATAATACAACATAACTAGAAAAAATAAGGTAAGTCAATGATCCTTCCTGTGAATGATGTTAAGAAAAATATTGGAGAAGAGCAACGCACTGTGAACAAAAAGCAAAGAATAATAGGAGGAATGCTCAAAATATTATAATATTTGGCAACATCAGTGACGTAAATTAGCGTGTTACTATTATTTTTAGAAGTAAGATTTAAAAAATGAGCTAGAGAATTAAATTAAGAGATTTCTAAAGAACAAAGGCACCTAAGTTAGCTGAAGTGAATATGCCATCAGGACCATGTAACTTATATCAGTTCTTTAATTTACATTTTCATTTGTATTTTTCTAATCAAGAAAAATCCTTTAAAGGAATGCACCACCCAGAAATGGGATTTTTTTCATCTGTTAATTATCTTGTTTGTATTAAAAGCCAAGAAAAATTATTAATCTCACATCTATACAGAGAACAGAACATTTTCTTATTTAATTGGTTTATGAGGACCAATGCTGAGCAAACAGTATGAAAACGTTGATAAAAAAAATCTTGGTTTACATATGTTATAAAATCCGGTTCTGCAAAAATACATCTATTGCTCATTTACTCTTATGTAACAAGACCTTAACATACACTTCTTTGTGTCTTCATAACACCTCCAAAGAATCAATAAAGTGTTTATTCACTTCTGGAATGACCTACTAACAAAACATCACTTTTTGAGTCATCTGAGATGGCTTAACTGAGACCCATTTCATTTGATATTACATATTTAGTATAAGACCTGTGAATCCTTCATATTAACAAGTAACTGTATCATCATCTACAGATATGTTATTAGTATTGGTATTAGGAAGATCTCCCTGGAAGGCTCTTGGCCAGATAGGGGGTGGATCCAGTTGTCATTGTCCAGGTTGGAACAAATGACATACATAAGGGTAGTCTGTTAGTTCTGTGATTCAAATTCAAAGAGTTAGGTGCCAAGCTGAGGAGCAGAACTGACGAGGTAGTCTTCTCTGAGGTTTTGCCTGTGCCACGTGCCAATCCAGGTAAGACTGAGGAGATTAGAAGGCTTAACACGTGGCTCAAGTCTTGGTGCAGGGTAGAAGGGTATAGGTTTATGGGGAATTGGGGCTCCTTTTGGAACAGATAGGGACCTGTTCCGCCGTGACGGGTTACATCTGATCTCAAGGGACACCAATGTATTGGGGAGGCGTATGTGTAGGCTAGTAGAGGATTGCTTAAACTAGGGAATGGGGGGGCAGGGAGTTTAGGACAGGCCAGATTTAGATCTATACATGGAGGAACAAACAATGGTGTAGAAATAAAAATGCATAGTAATGTAAATTCTAAGCAAACATTTAAATGTAGAAGGATTAACACATTAAAAATAGCTTGCCTTAATGCTAGAAGTATCAAAAATAAGGTAAGTGAGTTGGAGTTGTATATAGCAGAGCATAATTATGATATTATAGCAATAATGGAAACCTGGCTAAATAACAAAGATGGGGATGAGTGTAACATAGAGGGATACACATTTTTAGGAAGGATAGACAGAACAGAAAAGGAGGTGGGGTTGCTGTTTATGCCAAACAGAATTTAAATGTAAGTCTCTTCAGTTGGATGATGAGCCCCATCTTAGTGAGGACAGGTGGCTTTGCCTGGAAAATATTAGGGAAAGGGATCTTATTTTAGGATTGTGTTATAGACTATCCAATTCAGAGAGTAAGTTCAACACACATCTTTTTAGTAATATCAAAAAGAGTTTACAGGGAGATATTGTAGTCATGGGGAACTTTAATTATCCAAATATTAACTGGGATAACTTTGCAGATGGAGGAGCACAAGAGCAGGAGTTTTAGAAGTAATCAGTGACTGTTTTTTAACACAGCATGTTAAAGCACCAACACGGGGTGAAGCCTGTCTGGATTTAGTATTCTGTAATAATCAGGATAGAATTGAGGGTGTAGAGGTGATTGAACCACTAGGGTCAAGTGACCATAATGTAATACAATTCTCAGTATTTTGTAAAAGTATAGAGGCAAAGTCTAAAATTGTTAAGTTGAACTTTGTTAGGGCTAATTTTGACCAGATGCGACAAAGTCTAAGTAGGATAGACTGGGATAAGCTTTTAAATGTGGAGACAGTTGAGGAGCAGTGGAACAGGTTTAAAATGTTTTACATGTAATGCAGGACAGATACATACCTAAATTTGGAATTAATAGGAAACTAAAAAAACTCCAAGGTGGATTAATAAAGATTTAAAAAAGAATTTGCAATGGAAAAAAACTGCTTTATAAGGCATATAAGACTAATGACTGCAAAGTGAATCGTAGAGCATATGATAACATGAGGGCAACCATTAAGAAGGATATCAGGGAGGCTAAAAGACAGTTGGAGAGGAATATAGCAGATAAGGCGAAAGAAGACCCCAAGAGATTCTTTCAGTATTTTAGTAGTAAAAGAACAGTTAAGGAGGAGGTCAAGTTCATCAGGAATAGTAAAGGGGAATTAAAAGATATAGACAATGAAATAGTGGATTCCCTAAAACATTTTTCTGAGGTGTTTACAAGTGAGCAAGTGGATAACCTCCCAGAGGTAAACCTGACTACTAAGGAGGTACTGAGGAATTTGGAAATTGTAGAGGGAGAAGTGCTGCTCAGATTAAATAAACTTAAATCAAACATCATCAGGACCAGGTAATATTTATCCTCGGCTAGTGAGTACATATAAACCCTTGACACATATTTTTAGGAAGTCACTGAGCACTGGAGAGATTCCGAAGGACTGGAAAATGGCAAATATCATCCCATTATATAAAAAGGGTGACAGGGCAGATCCAAGCAACTATAGGCCAGTAAGCTTAACATGCATCACAGGAAAATTAATGGAAGGAATTATTAAGGATAAGATTGAGCAACACATGGCAAGGACAGGAGTTATTCTGAACAGTCAGCATGGGTTCAGAAGAGGGAGGTAGTGTTTTACTAACATGGTGGAATTCTATGAGGAAACAACAAAAGGATACAATCAAAGTAGAGCATATGATATCATTTATCTTGACTTTCAGAAAGCATTTGATAAGGTGCCACATGAGAGGTTGGGCATCAAATTAAAAGAAGTGGGAGTTCAGGGTGATGTTTTTAGATGTAGGTTTGGATTTTTTTTCTCCCTAAATAATAAAAACCATCATTTAAAAACTGCATTTTGTGTTTACTTGTGTTATATTTGACTAATGGTTAAATGTGTTTGATGATCAGAAACATTTTGTGTGACAAACATGCAAAAGAATAAGAAATCAGGAAGGGGCAAATAGTTTTTCACTCCACTGTATATATATATATATATATATATATATATATATATATATATATATATATATTAGATAGGAGTATAAGTAACAAGCTGTTTAAGTTTGCGGTTGATACCAAGATTGGTGGTTTAGCAGATAATTTGGAATCCATTATATCATTACAGAAGAACTTGGATAGCATACAGGCTTGGGCAGATTTTTGGCAGATGAAAGTTAATGTCAGTAAATGTAAATTATTACACATAGGAAGTAAAAATGTTAGGTTTGAATACACAATGGGCAGTCGCAAAATCGAGAGTCCACCTTATGAGAAGGATTTAGGAATCATAGTGGACTCTAAGCTATCGACTTCCCAACTTCCGCATCAGAAGCCACTAAGAAGGCTAACAGAATGTTAAGATATATAACATGATGTGTAGAGTACAAGTCCAAGGAGGTTATGGTCAACCTTTATAATTCACTAATGAGGCCTCATCTGGAACACTGTGTACAGTTTTGGTCACCAGGCTACAAAAACGACATAGCAGCGCTAGAAAATGTCTAGAGAAGAGCGACTAGGCTGATTGCAGGGCTACAGGGGTTGAATTATGAGGAAAACTTAAAAGAGCCGAGTCTATACAGTTTAAGCAAAAAAAGATTAAAAGGTGACATGATTGAAGTGTTTAAAATTATTTTAAAATAAGTTCATGAAGAACCAGGGGACACAGTTGGAAACTTGTTAAGGGTAAATTTCGCACAAACATTAGGACGTTTTTCTTTACACAAAGAACGATAGACACTTGAAATATGCTACCAAGTAGTGTGGTAGACAGTAAGATGTTAGGGACTTTAAAAACTCGACTTGATGTTTTTTTGGAAGAAATAAGTGGATAGGACTGGCAAGTTGGACTGAATGGACTGTTCTTGTGTAGAGTGTTCTAATGTTCTAAAGACCAAAACTATTTAAAGTCTTCTTACATAAGAGTAAATAAGTAATAGATGTAGATTTGCAATACCTCGACTAAACCTTATCTAAAACAGATAGATACAATCTTCATTAATACATCAATAAAAAAGAACAGAATTCTGTCTATCATCCATCCATCCATCCATCCATCCATTACCAGATAGTCACAAGGTGAATGGTTTTCTACCTTTTCCTTATTTTGCTTGTGAGCATATGACATACTAACATGTTTCTTTTGCAATAATTCTAAAAGCAACCTAAAATGTCACAGTATGTTAACATCTACCACTACAGTACTTGTTGACATCTCGTTCTCTATACACTGTAATTACAGAAAGAATCAATTATCTACTAATTTTTAACCAAAACATTACATAGGAAGCAATTGTATTATTGAAAATAAATTATATAGTAATGAAAAGATAAGCACACTTCATTGAAATCGAAAATGCAGAAGTTCAAGAAACCTTTCCAGAAAATTAAAAATTTGATAGAGGAACTATAACAACGTTGACAGCAACCAGTGAAATACTGTTTTCAGAAAATTGCCATGCAAGTATTAAGAATCGTAACCATTAAACAAATCATCTTGCTGGGCTATGGGCACTGGGCTATACCTCTTTGTGATATGCTAAGTAAGGTCTTAGTTGGAGGGTTAGCAAGAACAAAGTGCTAAAATAGTGTAGAGTTTTCAATGATATTTTTTTTGTTATTATTAGGAAACTGTTTTAAAGACTTGCTTTACAAACTATAATGTGTGTGTAATAAATACTGTAGATATGTTCCATAATTTAATTTAAACTTGGGTTTCAAAATCACAATGATTTCTTTATTAATTATGTATTAAAAAAAGAACAAATTCACTTGTGACTAACAGCTGAGGCAACTAACACAGAAGGGAAAATATACAGCAATTCTGCAAAACGTATATAACATGTCAAGTTCAAAATGGAAATCACCCACTTTCACAAATCACATGTTCTTCTTTTTATAGTTGTATTTATGACAACAAAATGAAGATGAAGATAATTTATTTTATTACAGACTTTTTTCAATGTCTAGACTAAGTGTCAAACACCTTTTCACATTTCTGTTGACAATGACAAGTGTGGATGGATTTAACGTGTGAAAAACACCGCAGTATAAAACTAAAGAACAATCTAAAAATAAAATGTGTATCTGCAAACATTTAGCCCAAAATCACTTTATATATGTAAAATAGTGTGAACATTAACATAACTAAAATGTAAAAAAACAAAATATAAAATTTGCACGCGTAAATGTTTTCTTAAATTTCCTTCAGTTATCTTGAAACTTTGACGGTAAGGCTCATAGTTCTCATGTTAAATATCATTACTTCAGTAAACCATATAACAGTGTAGCAGATTATTTCAGAAAATGCATTGTTTAAGCAGAGATCTCATGTCTGTCAATCCGCTTGTTTACAAGTAGTCAGTTTTTCTCAAATGCTGTCAATAGTTGACTAGCTTTAATGAAAGCAGTCCATTTTGCCAGGCTCTGTTCAATAGTTTATTCCCAATTTGTTATTTGAACATGAACAAAGGGTCTCCAGAATGTTATAATTAATGAGGACAAGAACTTTGTCCCCCATAACTAAAACAGAATTGTGTCCTTGTGAGTCAAAGTGATATACAGTACTTGCTAAATACTGTCCATATACTGTATATGGGTTATTTTATTGTTCTCACATTCTCCCTTTGATTAATATTTTGTATGTAAATTTCTTTACTGTTAATGAATATTCATTATATTCTCTGCCAGTTTCAACTGCTGTAGTGCTTTTTCCATTATTTTCCATTACTGTGATTTGCTGGAATTTTCAGTTGCATATTATTTAAAAAAATGTCATGAACCGAAAATGTTATCAGATTCTGTCTTGAGATTTGAAACTTTTTATAATCATAATATTCATATTTACTGTTATCTTCATTATGATCTTGGGTGCATGTGTAGGTTTTCAAACATATGCAGTGGAAATTTGTGATTAGAGAAAAGTCAAATTGCAATATTAAGCATATATGGAATATATGTGCATTTATTAAGCAGCTGTGGAAGTCTTTTTTACTCATTGTGACTTCAGCAATTGCCATTTCCTTTTCTTTGGGAGTCTGTGTTTCTCAGGTTTATTATAAAATCGTTGCAATATTTACTCATGTGATTTATGCGTTTTACACCTTATGACTAGTTTGTTACTTGAAACATTTGAATGGCTTGCCTTTTAATATACAGTACCTTGCATGTGATCAGTCAGGCTTTGAGCTGTTTGTGTTATTGCAATTTCTTATGTTTAGACAATACCTTACATAATTATGTATTTTAATATTAAAACCAGCTATTTCAGATGAGTCTAAATTTCTTGTGGTTGTATAAAGTGGCCAAGAAACAGACTGAACTTATATTAGACATGAACACTTGGTAGCAGAATGTGACAATCAAATTTGACACATTTCATTTGTCACGGTTGTCCTACTTAAACAGAAAATATTTAAATCATACTTGGAAATGCCATTTTTGAAACCCCTTTTGACAACATTAAATCCAAACATATACTTCTTATATATTTTTCTTTATCTGTTTTTAACTCTGTCCCTACACATTGTTCCATTTCTGTCTATGACGGCAGCAAACACTGACAAGAAAGGGTCTTCTGCCAGCACTTTTGCTTCCTTTGCTTTTAAAACTTATAGCAGCAAAATGTGATAAGGCAGCAAAAAAAGCAGAACAGAAAAGTAATGTCATAAATTGAGACTGGAATCTGGATATTCTTACCATAATGGTAGATTCTCACAAAAGTCAAATATATTGTGAATTATTTTAGATACATGCCTAATTAATGAGCCAACTGCAGTTTGCCTATCAGACAAAGATTGGAGTAAAGAATGCAATTATCTACAGTATGTGCTCCAAAAGGCTTTTTCTCACCTGGGCAAAGCTGACTACACTGTGAGGATTATGGTATGTTTTTGATTTCTCCAGTGCCTCCAATATCATCCAGCTCTGAAATATGCTGGTGTATGAGCCTATGGTGTCCTGGACAATGGACTACTGTCGGCCAGACCACAGTTTGTGAGAATCAAGGATTGTGTTTCTGATATGGATGTGTACAACATTGGAACACCACAAAGAACAGTTTTCTCTTTAGTCTCTTTACCTCAGACTATAAATATAACACCAGTTATGTCATTTGGAGTCATTTCTAGATTACTCTGTACTTATGGGGTGTATTGATAATATTGATGAGACAGAGAATTGGAGTAAGGTGGAAAAGTGTGTTTATGGGTGCAAAGAGCTTCTTCTGCTTCTAAACATCAACAAAACCAAGAAACTGGTTATTGACTTTCGACACACCAAAGAGCTTCTCTGCCCAATCACTAGAGTGCAGGTAGAGGTTGCCTAAGAAATACTTGGGGTCCACATTAATAACAGGTTTTATGAGTCATGAAACACAGAGGGACTGTATAAGAAAGGACAGAGTAGTCTTTTTTCCTTAGGTGACTGTGTTCCTTTAATGTGGGAAGTGACATTCTTCACATCTTCTATTACTCTGTGATGCCCAGTGCAATTTTCTATGCTATGGTGTGCTGGACTGGTAACATCAATCCAAGAGAGGCCTACTGAATCAACAGGATAATTAAAAAGGGTAAGCTCAGATATAGGATGTACTCTGGACCTCCTGGATGTAGGAATGAAGGTGAAAATTAAAACAGCACTGAGTGCCATTATGAAGAATCTTCTCTCTGACACACTAACACTGAGGCCAATAAATTTAGCAGACGTGTGTCAAGAAATGCTACTGGTGTTCCTTTATACCAAGAGCAATATGCCTGCATAATGCCTCACTGGGACTGTGACAACCTTTTTCTTTTCTTTCTTTTTAAAATTTTCTTCCTTTTTAGTCTTTCTGGTGTGTGTTCAGACCATTGCGTGTGTGTGCATAATGCCTCAATGGGACTGTGACAGCCGTGTCAGAACTTTTCTTTCTTGTGAATTGTCTTGCTTTATAGTCATTCCAGTGTGTGTGTTCAAACCAAAGTGTATGTGTATATTTGTTTATTTACTTACTTATGTATTTATTAATTTAAAGAGCTTCTGGAAAAAAATCAAATTTTCCCTGTGGACAAATTAATATCTATCTATCTATCTATCTATCTATCTATCTATCTATCTATCTATCTATCTATCTATAAAATAAGGGAATTTAGAAGTTAGGACATTTTCAACTTAGAAGTAAACATATTCAGTAAGCTTTAAAAATTTTATTTCATGTTTGTCCTGTTATTCCACTGGCCTTATTTAAAACTCTCTGAGGAAGGTACATTTTAAAAATACTAAAATACATTAAATTGGCTATGTTTTTTTAAAAAAATAACTGTTGGATCAAAAATAGTGTGCTTATCCTTTAATAGCTACTTATCTGGAGAAAAGATTAGGCATTTAATTACTGTGCTTCCTTTTTGCCATATTTGTGCTTCTAGTATTAATGGCAGCTCAAAAGAAATGTTAATGTTAAAACTGATATTTTTCTTTTCTTTGTATTTATTTACTTTAAGGATGATTCCTTCTGCAAGCAAAGCATTCCTGGTGAACAATTTGGTGTCTGGAGTTCAGTATGATCTTTGCGTACTTGCCATTTGGGATGACACAGCAACAACCCTTACTGCCACAAATGTGGTAGGATGTGTCCAGTTTATCACCAGAGAGGACTACCCCCAGTGCCAGTCCCTGCATAGCCAGTTCCTAGGGGGGACCATGATTCTAATTATAGGAGGAATAATTGTTGCAACTCTTCTTGTGTTCATTGTCATTCTTATGGTGCGGTACAAAGTGTGTAGCAGCGCCAATTCTGGGAAGATCCCAAATGTAAGCAACACCTATTCACAAACTAATGGGGGCCATCAAGTTCACAATGGGGTTTTGCCTCAGGTCAACCCTAAAGTTGTGGTGAGAGATGAACTAATGGATTTTAACTGTGGCTCTATGCATAGCAGCATGACCTCATCTACAAGCTCTATGGCCAGCAGGGATGATGACTACAGCGTCCACAGTAACAGGAGCACTTTATCTAATAAGTGGAGGCCGGTCTCCAAGCCCAGACACAATGTTGACCACCTCTTGGGGGCTTTTGCTTCTCTTGAATTGAGAGGCCAGAGGCAAGAGACAGATCATACTGATTCAAGAAGCTCAACTCTTAATCCTCACTCTGACAAGGAGCCCCTATTGGGTCGTGGAGAGTCCAAGCTCAGAAGCCTTCTTATGTTACCTCTGGAAAGCAAGCCCAAGAGGAGCCATTCCTTTGATATGGGGGATTTTTCTACAACTCAGTGCTGCAGCTATCCCAAAAAGATCACCAACATCTGGACTAAACGGAGCCTTTCTGTCAATGGAATGTTGTTGCAGTATGATGAAGGTGATCTAGAAGGCAGCAAAGGAAACTATGGGAGCTCGGAATGGGTCATGGAAAGCACAGTTTAAACTCAATCAGTATATAATAAACCTGAAAACGTTATGTGCAGTCCATAATGGCATCTTTTAAGTCCCAACATTCTATGACTTTCTTTCCCAGGGTGCTGCATTAATAAATGTGCAAACATTTTCACATAGTGTGGCACTGCAGCTACAGGCTTGAAGATACCTGTGAAAAAGTTAAAGAGCACCTTGGGTAACATTTAAAACATGTTGTACACGGATAAAATATTTTAAACAGCCAATTGTTTAGGAGTCAGATCATATTTACATGAAAAGAAAATGACACCGGAGCTCTTTCTTCAGACCATTTAGTGGAACAGGGTTATAGACTGCTGGGTAATGCAAAATCCTGCATTTGGGAAGAAATGTATAGCATTTGGAATGCAGTTTTAACTATTGAATGGTAATAAATAAAGAATAGGAGCTAAGGTTACAACAAAATTTGTAACTTGGTAACTTTTATAGTTTTAAAGATAAGAGTATTTATTACTTGCCTGCAAATGAACATGACTGAACAAACAAACTGTTTTATAGTGAACTTAAAAAAAAATGTTTTCATTTGCTTCAGCCAGTAAAAAGAACTGTGCTCAGTCTGAGTATTTCTTTAAACTGGTCAAGGAATAACCCATACAACGGGATCTGACATCTGGGGGGAGTTGGGATGACACCCTTTTTAATGTGTGCTTCGGTAAGACATTGACGTCCACCTCTTTCCCGTTGCAAATTATTTAATGGGGTAATTGCATTTTGTAACAATCATATCTGAAGTTCATTCCAACTTGCATTAGATAATGCAATGAATGTGTGGGGTGGGGAGGGGATGTTGTCATCTAGAGTACTGGGGGCCTATGGTTTGTCCAGAAATGCATCTATATTTCAACCCAGAACACCAATGTTTGTGTTACAGAGATGGTCACCAGCCCAATCCACTTAATCAGTGTGAAAATCCTATGTCCAATGAAATTCACCCAATAAATCATTAACAGTATTAAATAGTCCCATAAAATAAATACATGGATTTAAATTACAGAATTACATTTTTATAAGACCCTTTTGACAGTGTTATTTCTGGGACAAATTAGGTGCAAGTATGAATCCTGATTCTACGTCTATTAAAAAAAGAAGAAAACAACAAACATTTTTGCTATGAAAATGTATTTTTTATGTTTTAATTTTATTTCTTTGGTGTACCTCCCCTCTGTATATTGCACATTTTGTACAATAACTTTGTGAGTACCAATGATGAAAATGTGTATTTTGTTAATGGGAGAGTGGTGGAGGCAAAATCTTTACTGTTTCTTGAATGTGTATTTGAGCTCTCATACTCACATTTCTTGTTTGAGTTGTAGAAAATGTTTCTGTGGTCTTTTCCTTTTTTTTGGTACAAAAATGATAAAATTCAAGACTTCTTAAAAAGGGCAAGCCTATTACCTTGTATTTTTTATATATATATACAGTATATAAGTTATTATTGGGATTTGTAAATTTAGAAAGTGGTGATGTTTTTCGACACATCAACCATTACACTGAATTAATTAAAGAAGGAAAGCTAAGGATCTATACAATAATTTTTATTACTTCAACAGAAACATGGATATGGCCTTCCTTTCTTGTCAGCTTTTAACAACTGAAACAGAGTCTCAATTAAGTTGAAGTTGCATAACTTTCCACCCTAAAGCAATGTACAAATGAGCTCTTATTTCAACAATGATCTTTATGCAGAGACTGTCCTCCAAAGCACTAAGAATCTCTCTAGAGATCAAAGCTGTATCAAATGTTTACACAGGGAAATGAGGTGAGAATATTAATTTGACCTCAATCAAATGGTACACTAAAGAAAAGAAAAACTGAACAACGAGGATGACACCTCTGTGTAGCTGTTCTAAATATAACATTAATTCTGATTATTAATAGAAAGCATTTGTGCCAAAGTGTCACATTTAAAGATGTTATGACTTTATGATAACAGAATACAGAATTTTTGCAGATAATAATACTATAGTCAGCAGTACTGCCACATGGCTACAGACACCTGATCTTGGTCAATGACTTCATTTATTTTGCATAGGTTCAGGTATTCCAGTTACCTAACATTTGTCAAAGATCTACATTTTAGGCTAAATGGAGATGCTAAAGTGCCCCTAATGAGTTAGTGTAAACTGGGATGCGTAAGTGCCCTGGTTGCTGCCCTTCAACTGATGCTGCCAGGTAAGACTCCAATCAAACTGTACTGTAACTGTCTATCAGAATAATTAATATTATTACCAAGCAGGTGGCATGGCAGTAACGTACATACTGCGGCTAATATACAGTTTCAGGGATTAAGTTCTGTTTCATTTACTTTCTGTGCAAATACTCTCCTATCTCTGTGAAGACTTTCTCTCAGTCCTCTGAATTCTATGTCTCAAAGGTATGTGTGTTAGGTTGAATGGCCGGCATAAGCCTTCTGGCTGCTCTAGGCAAATCACAATTTTGTTGACCACTTTAATTCTCAGTCCTCTGAATTCTCTGTCTCAAAGGTATGTGTGTTAGGTTGAATGGCCGGCATAAGCCTTCTGGCTGCTCTAGGCAAATCACAATTTTGTTGACCACTTTAAATCAGCAAAATTACAACCAACAGGCAATAACACATAAAGAGCAAATATTGTTCTATGGCACTTTAAATGTCTGTTATTGTGCTACACACATTTGAAACTAAAAGTTCCAGAGTGGTGCCATAAAGGAACCATTTACGATTCTCAAAGAAACTATCCATATGAAAGTTCCATAAAGAGCCTTTATTTAGAACTGTAACAGGCTCCGTAAATAGCTATGAACAGAAATAGATTTGTGACATACCAGTGGGTTCCTGCTTTTAAAAGTATAAGTATAAAATGCCAATTTTAAAAGGATGTTTGCTGTATGCAATAACTTAAGCTACTTTTAGGTTTTCTTGAGCTGATAGGTCACCAAACTATACATTTACAAAGACCAAGGAACACATTTCATATGCAAAAAACCTTTCCCAGAGCAAAATAGTTCTTTGTCAAACAGTTGTCTTACTCTGAACCACACTACCTAGTAAAGTACCATTAAATAATTATTTTTAAGATCCTTTTGAAATGCACTGTCTTTTTCCTGCATGCATCAACAGGCACAAATTGGATGTTTATGGGGATAGAAATTCCTCACAAGCTACACTAGCAGCATAATTAAGCAGCTAACTAAAATGCATTATTATATTAAAGAATATTATTATATTAATGAAGGTTGTCTTTTAGAAGTGTGTTCAAGATCTAAACAGCATACTTTAGGCATCATTTCTTTGTCAATTTTAGCCTCAAGAAGTTGCATTCCCTTAATGCCACTGAGACAAGACATTTTTCACATTTTTGGCCAGACATGACATGCTGCACTGTGCTGATCTGAATTGAAACAAGTAGTGTCTTATGGCCACATGTGGGCAGCTTGAAATTTAATTGACACGTCCTTCAGCAATTCAACAAGATTAGAGTGAGCTTGGTAGGGTAATGTTTCGCCATCAAGTTTCTAATAGGATGCATAATAGTTTAAACTGGTACATTTGACCACCTTTGTGCAAGTGCCCCCCAGCTCACCTGCTGTATATGGATTAGCGAGCCAATGTTGACTAGTGCAAATGAGTACAGTCTACCATGGACTTGTTGCCTTATGAGTAGTTTTATCCTTCCAAAGATTCTTATTCTCCATAAGTCAGCATTGGAAATGTGACTTATGAAAATAAAACTACACTGTATTATTTTAGTGATGCAGTTGGAATTCAGTAAAAGAGAAAATGAAGAATGGACTGAATATTGTTTTACTAAGACAAACCTGTGATAACTTTATCACAGACTAAATAACAATGAAAAGGTTTCACTACAGTAATTAAAAGAAGATGAAAGTGCCAAGGCGGAATAATCAGATCCATCTCTGACATTAATAAGAGTTTGTTCTCAGTTTGCCGGGGTGCTTGTCACATCCATTTAAGTACAGCATCTCTCACTAAGCAGCCTCCTTTATCTTAAATCTGACTGCCTCCACTTGATTGCATTCTTTTTTCCCCTGAATGTATATTGAATCTAATGTCCCTTGTCTGAACCTCTAAAATGTGTACTGTAGCTAAAAGAAAATCAAAATTTAGGACATTTTTTATTTAGAAATTTTAAGAGGGCCTCATTTGTAAATGCAATTTGGCAACACAGTTTAAATTTATATTTGATTGGATAATTAAAGAATGTGTATGCAAAAGTTCAATTAATGTGCAGGATTCTACACTCTGTTTCTTAAAAAATGCAAAACAATATTAATTTACTTAAGGTGATTAAAAGAAATGCCTCTCATTGGTACTTTATGAGGACATACAAACATTTTAGGGTAACATAAACTGCAAAAAGCATGTGAATATTTTCTTATTTTAAGCTTTTTGTATTTAATTTTATATCAGAATTATTAAAAGCATCCTCCCACTGACAAGAATATTTTAAGAACTTATTTGTAAGAAACAATTGACATTGATTGATTGACAGGTCAGTGAAATTAGCATTTAGAGATCTACCATCCTAGAATGCAGCTGCCTGAGTGAAGGCATTGTATTAATGTCTGGTATCAGAGCAGAAACCTTGAAATTACTTGTTTTTTACACTGTTAAAATGTGTTAACTGAACCTGTCTTTACTGCTATCAAGCACTGAATTACTGAACCCCTAAAAAATATCTAAAATAGATCTATTAACATGTATATAAAGTATATGACCAAAATATTTGAAATAGAAACAAATAATGGGTGTACATATTCTGGAAACAAAAAGCTGAACCCTGAAGCACAGGTCTAACTTGCATGGATAACTAGCATGAAAGAACAATTTAGTTTGTATGTCAGTTACTGTAACTGCTACCTGTAGAGGGTAGCACATGAAGCTGGTCATAATGGGGAGCTAACCTATCAGTGTCAGATAATGTTGACTTCAGAACCCTTGTAATGTCAATATTGAAAGTCTAGTGGCACCATTCACCACTTTTGTGAGAACTGAGCCTGCTAGAGAATGGCTGTTTTTACTTTTGCAAGGTGATCATTCTGAAGTACTGCAGCACATGATGCCTATATACTAGAATCCTGATGATGATGAATGAAGAACGCTTCTCACGACCATCAGTAAAGATCTAGGGAACCTAGAGGAATGATGCCATAGGAGGATTGTACAACTGGCTGTCAAAGTCTACAGCAACATTTTTCAGTCTGGATGTGCTAATCTCAGTGGATCACCAGGTAATGTTGAAATCATGAGGCAACAATTTACACAGGTAATACTTCATTTATGGTGTCTTTTTGGAGGTTTGAAATTGACAACTTGAAATCATGAGTTAGTATCAAGCTCTAAAAGTCATTCTAATTTGTCATTCAAAACCCATAACTGATGAGCCTCACTTATTCTTTGGGGTTGAAGGACAATGGGCTCGCATGGTGATGATGTTAATGATACCACTGAGACAGCATTCTTAAACTATGTAAAACGATGATAGGTGTCACAACACATTTGCTAGGAGGTTTGTTCTTTCCTGTTTTCCTATCTATCTATCTATCTATCTGACCACACATGCTGGTTACTGTATCTATGCTTTCAAAACCCTCCCCTGACCATGTGTGTCCTCATATGTATAATAGAACATACAAGGAAATTTTAAGCCATCATATGAAATATACTCTACACCTTCCTCAGAGGAGCAGTTGTTCAGTGTTTGGTTAGATTTATGACAGACATGATCCCTGTTGTATACTAATGCTGTACTTGAATATGTTTTGAGAATATTTCTACAGGCAAATAGCTACTTTTACTCTGATATATTATGCTAGGCACAATTGCTACAAAAGTATTAAACAGGAAAACAAAAGGGCTACAGTTATATGCATAATGTTTTCCTCTGTCAATTCTATAAAATATGGGATTCCCCCGCATCATAAAAATCCCAAAAGAATCTGGGATGATTTTCAAATGTGCATCACTGGTATTATCATCTTTGTAGTTTTTCCAAGTACAGAATGCTCAAGCCTGTAGAATGGAGTGGGGATCAGTTTTGGGGCAGGGCTAGACATTGGTGATGCACAATCGAAGTCTTAGTTATTTCCATATCTGTTGTTGCTGTGTTCGTACATTGTCGCCACCACAGCCTGTCGAACAGGGATGGGTTGATCCATAGGCAACAGTGAGGTGTACTTGTGCATTCATGTGCTGTGTTTTACTAACCTTGTTACATAATCCTAGGCATCATGGCTCCAAAACAGATCTTGAACTAGTTGGAAAAGCCCAAGAAAAACTGAAAGGCCATTCCTTTGAATTTGAAATGATTCAAAGTCTTGGTAAAACAAATGATTATTTTTTGATTATTAATTATATTATTAAACTAATTCGGTCATGTAGTTAGATTAACAAAAATGGTGATCAAGAAATGCTTAACATTGTTTTCTAACAATTAAGTTTCATAAATGGAGTTTTCATGAATGGATTAGCTCCTTTTTAAAGCAGGGATAGCCTGTAAACCCTTCCTTCTAGGATGTAGCCTACTGAAATAAGATACACATTTAGGATGTCTACTCACACTGAATGTCACTGCTTCAAGTTGCAATTACTTGGCTCATACTTTATTGACTGTAATACAGGATGTGCCAAAATGAAGTGCCACAATTCTCAAGGTCATTGTGTGAGGTAGAGACAGCCGAGTGGGTTGGGATGGGGGTCATTTGATAGGCAATCCCTTGTAGTTTTCAGTCAGCAACATGCCTTGGTCCGGTGCACACCATGCTTTCGCTGTCAAAGAGATCTTCAAAAACAACAAATCCATCATCACTACACAACATGCCTTCGGAACGCTCTTCTCCTAATGGTGACGTCCCAATTGGAAAACAATTCTTCAGTGGGTGGCTAAATTTAGACAGACGGGTACAACATTAAACAGAAAATCTCCAGGCTGTCCTCGAACTGTATGAACGCCTGAAAACATCCAAGTT
The DNA here is from genome assembly GCF_016835505.1 of Polypterus senegalus. Lineage (NCBI taxonomy): Eukaryota > Metazoa > Chordata > Cladistia > Polypteriformes > Polypteridae > Polypterus > Polypterus senegalus. The sequence goes on along the minus strand of NC_053156.1, from coordinate 193,723,264 downwards.
GTAAGGGCATCAATTTTGCAGTCTCCTAGACGTTCAGCACACAAACATGCTTCTGCTTAAGGCATTTCCAACATGTCTTTGAGGAGGATTTTGCATGAGGACCTTAGATTCCATTGATACAAAATGATGGTAGTGCAGAAACTCGCTGAGAGAGACTGGGAGAGTTGTACGCAAACATTCTGCAAACCGTTCATCGAGATGCCATCGTCATGTGCAGCGACGAGCCACATTTCAATTTGAATGGTTGCCTAAATATGCAAAACTTTCGCTATTGGGGTGATACCAACCCTTATGAACTTCATCAGAGACCCCTGCACAGTAAGTGTGTTAAAGTTTGGTGCGCCTTTGCACAACTTGGCATTTTAGGCCTTTAATTTTTGAGGAGGGGGGAGCAACGGTACATGTCTCTTCAGAATGTTACATTGAAATGCTAGAGAACTTTTTTTTTCTTGTGGGGTTATCTCACGTCGAAGGTATACACGCACCGAATTCAAAACCTTGAATCCTTCAAGGACGCTATTTGTCACAAAATTGCTGCTTTTCCCCTTGAAATGACCAAATAAGTCATTCGAGCATTTGGAAAACGTCTCAGAGTGTGTCACTATTGATGGCTACAACCTTGAAGACATCATTTTTAACACAGTGAAAAAAATCTATTTTGTATCCTTTCTTGTGTCAGGTGTTTTTGTAGAATAAATATTTGAAATGTAGTTGTTCTTTTTGGCTCACCTGTACTACTCACATGCAAAAAGAAATTAGTCTGAATTGTTCTGTTTTTTTGACTGTACGAAACAAGGAGAGATCTCACATTTACTAATACTTTTCATACTTAAGTACACTTAATATCAGGTATTTCAACTTGGGTAGTTTTCTTTTGTGCAAGCTTTACTTTAACATGAATAAATTTTCAGAAAGATATTCTTACTTTTACTCAAGTATGTCTGTTGAGTACTTTATACAACACTGGACTTTATTTTTGTTCCTGTGTAACCTGGTTCTCACAACTCCCCATGGTGCCTAAATCTAGATCAATGAATTATATAATTTCACCAGTTTTAGATCTGTTTCTTATTAGTAAATGTATTCTGTATATTCTTAATAAAAACATTTTGGATATTGACCTTCATGTAAAGTAGGCATTTGGTAAAAAATGAAAGCTTTCATTAAGATGTGTTTATTGCTTTGTGTAATTATTTAATAGGATTTATAATATGATAAAAGAGGGTTTGCTTGTGTGAATAATTGGAAGGACGCTGTTAAATGTAAAGGAAGTGTTGGGATATTAGCCAGGTCACTCTTTTTAATCCTAATGAAAATACTTTCCAACAAAAGCACACTCGATGGTATCAGTTACAAATGCTAAACATTAAAGGTGATTCTTTGACGCACATAATTCAGATAATTTAGGGTACATGTTACATTATAACAACCTTGGGAATAAGTTGCACACAAAGAATATTTATTTTCTTCTGCAAAACATAATGAAGAAGAAAATTCTTCAAATATGAGAGTGCTTGAATGTGAATGTTAAGATATGTCCAATTCCAGCACCACATGCTACTGTAATAGGCTCTAGCATCACAGAGCCAAGTGACAGAAAAGATAAGTTTTGAAAATGGATGTGAAACAAGGAGGAGAGAAAAATATGATGAAGACATGAAAGAAAAAAGAAAGATCGGAGGAGACCTCATTTAGAGTATCAAGCAGGTCAAGTCCAGAAATTTGCCTTTAAGCAAAATAACTCAGAAAATTCATTTTAAGTTCACACTAACTAAGATGAAAAGAGCAGGTAGAGTTCCATGATGAATAACCTTGACTCAAGTGTATAAAGAGATGAGCTGCACCTTCATTTTTTAAACTTTCTGAATGAAGATTTAAGATTAGGTTGTGAATTAGGAAACTGAACCTGAATGAAGAGAAAAGAGAAAAAAGAAAGGATTTCATTCTGAAAAGACGATGGGGGTTCAGTGCTTGGTCTGGGTCTTTTTAACTTACTGAAAAGTTGAAATCACTCACAAACACACACACACACTAAGCTTTGTATAGAATTAATGAATTAAGTAATAAAAATGTAAATGCTGTTTTCATATACTGTACAGTAAGTTCCTTCAGTCAGTGTCATGTAAATATGTCTCACTGCAAAACTATATAATGTTTTAACAATAAAATGCAACCTAAAGCCAGTTATGTAATTTTCAAATTAAATTCTTTATACATTGCATTTAAAAATATTGACTACAGTAGAAAACAGCAGAGTCTATTAAGCGACCATTAAGGACACAATGCAGGAAACACTGCTTGCATCATTTGGAAAGCTCTTTGGTGCAGCACAACTAAACACCATGTCGGCTCACCTTGACCTGTGATCCATTAAACATTAGTGAAATGCCTTTGGGTTGTGCTAAATACCCAAGCCGCAGATATGGATCAACAACACTGAGAAGGTGTGAAGCAACAGTGGTATATCGCTTTTGGTGCAATAGAGACATTTTGATCCCACAGCTTCTAAAACTCCCCCAAAACCTTTGATATTTGTGGAATGTTTAGTAAGAATTGCTTGTTTTTGTTCCTGTCATCATTATATTTGAATGGAGGTTACATATGGACTTTGACTAGACCATTTAAAAATTATAAATCACTTTTCAAATATTTGTTACAGAGTAGGGTTCTTGGCAATTTGTGTCCTCACTCTAATTCCACCATAATTTGCCACTTCTATAAGGTGGAGAGAAAACTAGATAGCTATAGAGCATAAATAACCAGCTTCAAAACTGAGGAGCAGTTGAGGTTATATTGTGTTTGAGCTACTCCAGCAAGTTCAAAACCCATATATACCACACACAAAACTAATTGACTTTTGGCTTATAACATTCAACATCTTGAACCCTACTAAAATAAACATGGCATTGTTAGGACAAAAAAAAATCATGTTATCCTACACAACTCATTAAGAACCATTGACATGCTCTCCATAGAAGTAACCTGGAGTCTTGTAACATGATGTAAATTTTCAGTGCTATGGTGGTTGTCATTTGTGATCAATGAATCTCTTGTGTAGAATTCCCCATTGTTATATAATTAGTACCACTATGGGACTGCTTTGATACAGATTACATTAGGATAATGGGTCTCTGCTCTGCATCTGGAACAAAATGACTAATAACTTTTGTAGATGAAGCTCTACCCACCAAAACTTTTCCACATACCAAACCCTGTAGTGGTCTACGCACATTAAATTTGACTAATTATGATTCCATGGATTGGCTTGGTACTACCACACCAATAGTGTTTAATAGATAAAAACTACACCTTAAAATACAACATGAATAAATTTCAGATTTACTGCAGACCATTAAAATTTACTGTTTGTCAGCATGACCAACACCTCCAAATCCATCCATTTTCCAACCTGCTGAATCCAAACACAGGGTCACAGGAGCCAATCCCAGCCAACACAGGGCACAAAGCAGAAACCAATCCTGGGCTGGGTGCCAACCAACCACAGGACACACACAAACGGGCCAATTTAGAATCGCCAATCCACCTATCCTGCATGTCTTTGGACTGTGGGAGGAAACCCACACAGACACAGGGAGAACATGCAAACTCCATGCAGGGAGGACCTGGGAAGCGAACCCAGGACTCCTAACTGCGAGGCAGCAGCGCTACCACTGCACCACCATACTGCCCACCTCCAAATCATTCAGCAAAATCATCTTCATTTATTATAGTACATTTCAAAGTTATCCCAATAGTTAAGCTCTTGTAGTTCATGTTGTAGCTGAAAGAAAAACAGTGTAATATAAAGCATGCACATGTTTTATGTATTATTAGTTGACATTTTTAGTAGTGGTTATTACAGAAGGATCAGGCCCAAGATATGAACCAATCTGGGAACACTCACATTATATAGACATCAGCATATTGAAATTTGAGGTGTTAATAAGGAATTTAATGATTTACTTCATGAGGTAGAAGTACATATTAAACAATAAAAGTTGCATCACATATTCAGGATAATCAAATGTGTGCTTCAGTTTAAATGTTTAAAGTCTACATATTTTCAATTGTAAAGGAAATTTGTCATTTTTTCACCCTCTAATATAGGTCCATAGAGGGCTAGATCCATATTAAACACAGCCATAGTCATTCATACTGATCTAGTATACAATCACAAATTAAACTACCATGACTGGGATGCAATGGGAACTGGAGCTCCTTCTGCATTACTGCATCATGTTTTCTGCTAACTAAATTCTTTTAATGCAACTTTCAAGAAAAACACAGAGATGACAATTTTAGCAACCCATCAAGGTAAGGTAGTGTGTTTGCTATGGTAATAGAGAGCATGAAGGCCTTTGACAGTTATCCATTGACAAAACGCAAGACAGACAAATTACTGTATAATACTGACAAGCATGAAAATGAGGTTGCACTCAGATGATGGAAATGCACATGAAGTTAACAAGTGGAAAAAGTAATAAGTAGAAGTAGTTTATATTGAAGGCCCATGACAAAGATCTGTTTAACCGAGTTTAATTGTGGAAACTGGTGTGGGTAGATGTACATGAGGAACAAGGGGTTGTGTTAGTGAATCATTATGTCTAGCAAGAAAATGCAGATGTTTAAAGCCAGTGGATGACAGAAAAGACAACACAGTTATTTCTCAGATTATTTAACTGATCACATTATAATTACAGATAAATGAGACTTACCCATCTTCATGTTATTCAGGTCATATTAAATATAACAGTTGATTAGTTAGCAGAGAGGGGAAAAAAACTATTCAAAATGTTAACAGTGGTAAGTATGCCCAAAAAATGTTCACAAAAGAAGATGAAAAAAAAGGTAAAAACCTTAGGCCAGATTAAAAAAAAAAAATTCAAAATTTGAACAATGAAAAGAAAGACAAGTGGAAAAAAAATATTAAAGCAGGTTTTGCATAAAAGACAGCAAAGTAAGAAGCAACCAAATCCAAGTAATCACAAGCAACAAACGGCACAGGTAGACAAAAGACAAGAAATCCCAACATCATAAAGTAGTGCAAATCAAAAGTGTGTTTCAAAAACAACATACTTGCTGGAACCAGTACTTTAGCTGCATCATTTATAGACCCTCCTCCTTTTGCTCCACATGTAGGAGAAGGACAGAGAATATAAACAAACATTATAAACATTAGACTGACGACTAATTAGTTTAAAACATTAAATAAATAAAGTATGGAAACAAGCACATAATCAGTAACATAAGATACTAAAAAAATTTTAAAAGAAAACAAAAAGATGAAAAATTCACAATTGAGACCGGGAAGAGACCGTGGCCAAAATAGAACCATAATGTTCTATCAGGAGTCCCTCCAAAAGCAGCTGTTTGAGTGTTTGGGAATAATTGCTGTGATCCAAAGTCTATCCAACATATAAGCAGAGATTTTATTCTAATAATGCAGGAAACTTTCTGAACATTTGTCAGTCAGCTTCACAATTTGAAAATAGAACCTTACATTACATAATGAGAAAAGTTTAGGAGAGATGAGTATTCCTTTATGTAGTAAGGCCTCTGGAGGTCCAAATACCAAGTGTGTTCCACATTGTAAATATTGGCTACTTTAACGATAATGTAAATATATGATTGCTTTGTAAGTGTACAGTTGACAATAGCCTTAAAATGTCTCCTGCTCCAGTAACATACGTGAGATGTGAACCACTGGATTTCTATTTTGTTTGCCAAAGTTAAGGCTATTTGGTGTGCAAAGCATAAAGAATTAGTGCAGAATTTCCTCTTCATGGCTAACCAAGTAGGTAGAAGTTAATTTCAGTCTGATGCCTTCTATAATCTCCTAGTACAAACAAGTGTATAAGAAAACCCAAAAGAAGAACTGATTGTTATGTAGCACCATCCCCACCTCTGCTTTTGATATCTGAAGCATTAAACTAATGAAGAGTGACTTCTTCATAATCCATAAGAGTAAAATGTGTGAGGCCACAATAAAGCCTCCTGAATGCTTCTCTGGCTAGGCTATTCCTCTTTTGCCTGTCTGAAAAAGGCTTCACCACAATGGGCTTAATTCCATCTCAGGTAGTTTGCCTCTGGCTTTGCAGGCCTAAAAGTGATGAAGTCCCAAAATATACTTAAATGTCTTAAATATTACCAAAGCCCTGCCAGAGGTAATGGCAAATACAGGAGACTCGAATTCCACAGCAGGAGGCTTTAGTTTCTGATTCCTTTGAATGTACTTTGCTACTGGCTTATACAGGCTTAAAAGATATACGATATGAAAACATTTTAAATGTAATATGTCAAAAAGATCATAATACATATCATCATCCTCTTAATAAACTATTGTGGAAAGAAAGGTAGTAGCTGTATAAAACTGAATTGTGATTTTCAGTAACTCAGTAAAAAAAATATTTTCTGGAGTTGGCTTACTGTTTAATTCATCATAAAATTAATAAATCTTGTTATTTAAATCATTGAGATATTTTTACCAAAAAATACAGCTTCTTCTGCACCAACCAAATATTAAGGCTACTGTTTTAGATTTGTGGGGGAGTCCTTTTGTCATGATGTGGTTCCTCCATGAAATAAATAAAGCCACAATAAAGCCTCCCAAAAGCTTCCCTTGTCAGGCCAGGCCTTTTTTTTTGTGCCTGCCTGGAAAAGGTCTCACCTCAGTGGACTTAATTCTCATTCAAATAGTCTGCCTCAGGCTTGCAGGCCTCAAAGAGATGACACACCAAAATATCCTTAAATGTCTTAAATATCACCAAAGCCCCAGCAGAGGAGGTTAATCATATACCTTGACTGGTACAAAAATAGGCTAACAAAAGAATGTTTATAAAAAGAATATTTATTTGAGAAATACTAAAAATATAACTAAAGTAGCACAGTGTAAACAGAAGCATTAGAGGAGTTGCCTAAAAGGCAGGCCACAATGAAGAAATCCCAAAAATAGAATTCAGTATTCAGAATCCTAACAGACATCAAAATAATAAATCAGAAACTCCGGACTTAAAAGTACTCAGACTCCAAAAGAATTCACCATAGTTTCCACTGCCTTTATAGGGCTGGGTGCAGTTCCTAAACAGAGATGGACACGTGGCCCCACTTCTTGGGGTTACACTCACAAATAACATAGAACATTCTCACATTTAAAGAGGCAGTACACAAACACATAATCACATGTGAAATATATAAAAATAACATACACACATGATGAATAATAACTCAAACAAAAGCAATAAGAAAACATAAAATACACATAATGTAATCTCGATACAGGACAACTTTTACAACAACAGATAAAGATAAGATCACTTAATGTGGTCCTGTTCAACAAATTTCATCAGGTTGTTAAAGATAAAATGGTCTTTAAATTGTTGTGTAAGTATTATTTCTACATATGCTGTGAGACAGATAAAAACAATAATACAAAGTAGTTAATTTGATCAGCTGAGGTATAAAATTAAACATAATGCTATATTAACAAATTTTAAATCCCAAAATTTTAGTTTTTCATTTTATAAGGATTATATGGAAACTAAAATTTTGAAAAGTGTTGAAGTTTATCTAGTTGAGTCATGCATGATACATAGAGTTGTATTATTTCATCTACAAACATGAAAGAGTATCTGCACCAATATGTAAAATTACTGCATATATGATGGAGACAGTTATCTTCAGTGAAATACAAAATCTCTATGTGCTGTATCACAATTTTTGGCATGTGTTCTTTGCAGTTGGAGTACAAACAGGTTAAGTAATTTGCTCGGGGTCTAAAATACAAAAATTGAACCAACAGCCTCATGCTTTGAAATCCAGTGCCTTCCAAGCACACTACTGTACACTGCTTTGTGAAAGTTTACCCCATTTCCCGGAATAATAACACAACTGACATAAGACATTAAATATTCATATTGAGTCATATTTGCTAAAGATTATCAATAAAATATCATGTATTGTAACTTTATAATCAACAGACTATATTTCATTGTAACTATTGCCTCATTTTCTTTATATGCTACTATTCTCCTGGTTATAGAGAACAAAAATACTGCTGCACTTGTCGCCTCCTGACTGCTCATTTAAAGACAAACTGGCACCTGACTGTTTTCACAAAATCCTCAATGATGTTTTTCACACTGTTGTGCCCCAGTGTCCTCCCCTTAGGCTTTAGCAGGATATCAGACACATTGAATATCAGGACTTAATGTCAGTGTAACAATAAGGGATGCAGGTAGAGCAGATGCAGCAAGAAAAAAAGGTGTTATTTATTGAGAAAAAAAAATAATAATAAAAAAATAAAAAATAAATAAAAAATAAAAATAAAATAAATAAAAATAATAATAAATAATAAATAAAATAATAATAAATAAATAAATAAAAATAAACGCACTATAAAAAATGGAAAACAAATACTTTCTTGTTAATGAATTTGTCCTAGCCAAGAGTAAGGCATAAAAAATATTTATAAAGCTTTTTACGCTTACCCCCAGGTAGAAATAAGAATGAATGATGTCATGATTTCACAGCACCCCGAGCCACAAAGTTTAGATTTGCAGTCAGAAGGTGAATGTGGTGTAGCTTTCTCCCTGATTTTACAGGTGTCTCTAAACAGATTTACTGATTCAGGTGTTTTAAGAATGAAATCTGTATGTCTTAGGGCTCTGTTAATGACAGTTCTTTTGGCGGGGTGTGACACACTGCTTATTTCAAATATATATTTTGCAGTACTTATTTTTACAAGCATGGCTGCCAGTTCTTTCAACTTCTTCACTGCAATCCGTAACAACAGAGCATACATTGAACCTGCAACAACATATCGTTCAGGTTTATGATTCATCCACTGATGACATTGAATGTCAATGTATGATCTGATGCTACAGAAATATTCTTCTCTTGTAATAGGTTATGTTTATTTTTAAAATATGTAATTTGCTCTCTATACATGTGACCTAGATTTATATGTCTAAATTGGGCTTGTTAGGAGACTATTAGACTGTAAATTGTTCTTCGTAACAGAAGCTTGTTGTCTGTCGGACCACATTCACAACAGCATCTCTGATCTTTACAGTTTAAAATCACTGACCCTAGTATGAGCGCCACCTTCATGAGGTGTTGGATTGGTTTAGAAATGTGACACTCAGTGAGCCTTCTCATTGTTCCCATCCAGTTTTAAGCAAAATTCACCCATGGTTGTTTCCGGGCGTTATATATTATACGTCCAGCTTCAGTGAGACTAATTGCACATATATCTTACTTGATTAAAAAATGCTAATGCTTAAAATATCAGAATTTGGATGCGTGTTGCAAACTCAATAAACAAATCTCAAAGTTTCTTCTTTACTATCTTAACTTGCAGCGATTTTGACGTGTCCATCTATCCATTATCCAACCCACTATATCCTAACTACAGGGTCATGGGGGTCTGCTGGAGCCAATCCCAGCCAACACAGGGAAGGAAACAAACCCCGAGCAGGCCACACACACTAGGGACAATTTAGAATCACAAATGCACCTAAAATGCATGTCTTTGGACTGTGGGAGGAAACTGGAGTACCCAGAGGAAACCCAAGCAGACACACAAACTTCACACAGGGATGACCCGGGAAGCGAACCCGGGTCTCCCAAGGGTGTGGCGGCAGCGCTACCCACTGCACCACCGAATATATGGGCTTGTATGTTATTCTTTTCATATACCATCACACCTCCTCCATTCCTTCCTTTTCTATCTCTCTCTGAAGGATGTATAGCCACTAATGGTATATTCCTCCCTGTTTCTCTCATTTAGCCATGATTCTGTAATTGCTATAAAATCATGATCCCAAGTTAATATTGTTTACTCTAGTTCATGCATTTTTTTAATAATTCTTCTTTTAATAAGAAGTAAACACTTTAAACGAGGACAGCTACTTATTGTGCTTTTGGGTGAGATTTCTTGAGGTTGGGTGGCGTTTTATTTGTGTTCGAGTTTAAATGTTTGTATACCAATCTCTGGTTTCTAGTAAAGTCCTGCAGTAATCTCTATGAACATCCCAGGTCACCTTACTGCCTGTAGCTGCAGATGCTCTCCAAATTCTGCGAGAATAGGGGAAGATATTTATTTAGGGCACATCTAAGAAGAAAGAGAGCTGATTGTACTTTTGTTCACAAACTATAAATAAAATAAAAAAAAAATATGATACAGTTGACATTTGAACCATGGTCTGCTGTCTTGTAGTCTGATATACAACCACCTACCATCTTCTGTATCTGGCATAGACTAAAAGAAAGAAGGGCATTTCCAACTATTTAATGAGAAGCACCATCAGAGTTTTACCCTTTTTTTCAAAATTAAATGAACTGTTTTCAGAGGTTGGATTATTCAAGGTCTGGGGACTATGAGATGAATCTATTCCTGATGAACTGTTATTCCTTAGGGCGTCTGCAAGTAGCCAAGCATTTCTTGTTAGTCAGTCAGTGAATCAATCAGAGATGTTCAGCTTTGTATACAATAATCAACTGCTATGTGGGTTTTAAGGAAAGCATGTTCAGTTTTCTCATTAGATTAGTTATTTGTTCTGTCCCATTTACAAAACTCCTGATTTTTAAATGTGATTACTTTAACAACATTTTAGAAGGATTTTGATGAAGACACATCTCCAAAGAAAAATATGCCTTCATTTTCAGCAGAATGAATTGATTTAAATTTTCCACAACTATAACAGATTTTTCTTTAGACACAATAATTTAATGATAAATTGACATACATATGACAATACCAATGTTATTACTACTAAATAGTAAAAAGAAAAACACAAACTCAGCAGCAGACTCAGCAGGTAACACTTTAGTTTAGGTACTGAACTTCTATCACTCATATACTGTTATATAATAACACCTTACCAAAGGCTTCTTTTATTCTTAATAACACTTTACAAAGCATCAGTAAAGTGGTTATTCATCTCTGTGAAGTGTGGCATATTAAAGAGCCTTTGATTCTCTGAACATGAAAGATTCATAGGTTTTATACTGAAATATGTAATATCAAGAGAATACATCTAAATTAAGTTATCTATGATCATTCCAAATTGACGTTATTTTAGTTAAACACAAGGTAGAGATGAATAATGACTTTACTCATGCTTTGTAAGTGGTAGTAAGAGTGAAAGAAGCCTGTGTTAATGTCTTGCTACATAAGGGTATATGAGTAGTAGATGCATTTTTGCAGTACTAAAGTGTTACCAAAATTTGGTTTTAAAAAGGAAAAAAATGCAGCACTTATTCACATTTCACTGGAAACAACAGCAAGAATGGAACTTTAGCATGGGCAAAAATTTCTGCAAAGAATTACTCATTGGATCAAAGAATTTCAGCAATGTGCTCAGAAAGGCTCGTGATGTAACTATTCAACTGGATTAAAGCAATGGCCAGCACAGCTTCTTGATTTGAAGCAGCAGACACACAATTCTGTGACAACTGCTGTTAAGTCAAAACAGGTAGAAGTCAGTGCACACAAAGGCATGAAGAAAAACATATGATACTGGCAGACCATTATTTAGGAATCAGGCAAAAGAGTCAGAAGAATATAAAATCAGACAGCAAGAGGAATGCTATAACAAGACACCAACAGAGAGAATTAATGAGTTAAATGATGCTTGCCTATGTACAACACTTAAAGACTTTGGATTGCAGGAATGCAAAATGATGTGGATGCAGTCAGTACTCTATATAATGTTTGTTATCAATTACCTGATAGCTCTGCATTATCTGCTGCTTTTTGTTAAACCAGATTTGGTCACGCATAGAACAATTCCAGACCATGAAGATATTAGTTTAACACTTCAAGGAACTAAAACATAACACAGCTCAGCTTTAAAACTCTTTACCATGTTAGTTGTACTAAGGTGATTTTGTGGGAGTCTGTATTTCTTGGGACATATGGATAACAATCTGTAACAGGTTTTGTTGTACATCAAAGATAAAATGCAAACAACCCTAAGACACACTGTTTGTGATCAAAATGGGCAATATTCTGTAGATGAAATGTGAACAAAGATATGAGCACAGATTCATTCACTTGGGAATTAACCAAAAGAATTCATAAAATTAGAAGCATGAGAATTCAGGTGCCAAAAAGGAGAAACTAGAACTAGTAATCAACAAGAATATGTAATTAACACCACTTTGAAATATAGCCTGATAACATACAGTACCAGTTTAACTGCACTGGGTTTAAGAGTGTAGTTATATACAGTTGTAGTTAGTGCACCATGAGGTATGTCTACTAGGACTAGATGTTTTAATCCCTTTGTAATCAGGACAGCATTGATTTTTTAGGTAGGACTGGAGGTGTCTTCATGAGTTTTCATCTGGCAGTGTTACTGCCTCCAGTACGACACATCATCAGTTCTGTACCCCGGGGTCAATGGGTGTTTCGGCCTTTATCATATTACACCCTTGTCTGAGGACGGCTCACCACAGGCTGATCAGACCTAGGTGTGTGACGCGCTGGAGGCTCCATGAGCAGCCCATATGGTCTCATTCTGCTTCAGCCACAACCAATGGCTGTTTCTTATGGCGGTATCTGCCAGCTCTTTAATGGTTTTCTGCTGAGCCTGCCCACTGACTCCTACCTCCTTCAGCAGCTTCGTGGTTGACCTAGCTACAAAACCCCTGCAGCCCACCTCCACTGGATGCACAGACACTTTCCAGCCCCGGTCCCCTGCCTCATCTGCCAAGTTTGAATATCGTGGCTTTTTCCTTTCGAAAGCCTCATCGATAGCTTCCTCCCATGGGACTGTCAGCTCCACAATGAACACACGTTGACAGGATTTAGACCAAAGGACCAGGTCTGGCCGCAGCTTTGTTATTGTGATTTCAGGTGGGAAAGTTAGTCTTTGATTTAAATCCACTTGCATTTCCCAGTCTCGGGCTGCATTCAGTGGACATGAGATTGGAGACACTGTTTTGGCTGGCTGCTTCTCCCCCTCACGGACAAAAGCTGTTTGTTGTCAAGAGGCAGTCTCAGCTTCCAAGGGTATGGCATTGGTAGTTACCCTCTTGGTTTTCAGTGCAGCTGCCAAACTCCTCAAGACTTGGTTGTGGTGCCAGGTGCATCTGCCTTGAGTAAGACTCGTTTTGCACCCCACCAGGAGGTGTTTAAGAGTTGCTGGGGCAGCACACTGGAGACAGGCCGGATCCTCTCCAAACCAAAGGTGCAAGTTTGTTGGAGAGGGCAGGACATCATATGTGGCCCTGATGGTAAAGCTCAGCATATTGGACTCCATGTTCCACAGCTCGCTCCAAGTGATCTTTCTCCTCTCCACACCATCCCACTTCATCCAGTGGCCTTGCTTGGCTTGGGACACAGCCCTAGCACATCTGTCCACTTCCTTCTGGTGGCGCACCTCCTCTATCACCAGGTGTTGCCGTTCTAACAGATTTGCCTTCTGCCATGTAGGTGTTGTACAGAGGCCTAGGCCCCCTCTGCTGGTTTGGACTTGTCCCACTATGTCCCGATGTCTCAGGGCAGCCTTTGTCTGTGCCACTGCTGCTCCTGGCCTCCACCTCCTCCATGTTACCAAGGTTGGAGCAGCGCCTCTGACCAAGGCATCCCTAGATTCCGTGAGGATTATTTCAAGCCTTGATTTGTGGCATTTGTACTCTTCTACCAGGCTTGATATTGGAAGAGAGAGTGCTCCGTTGCCATATAGGCCTATGCTACTGAGGCATCTGGGTAATCCAAGCTACCTCTGCACCTGCACATTCACCAGCCTCTCCAGCTGCTTGGCATGGGATAGGGTGACCTCAAAGATGGAAACTGGCCACATAAGGCGGGGCAACAATCCATACTGAAAGCACCAGAGCTTCAGTTTCCCTGGGAGAGCAGTAAGGTTAATTTGCTTTAGGCCGCTGATAGTGTCCTGCCTGAGTTGTTCCACCTGTTTGGAGTCTTTTAGCCCTGCATTGTACCAATGTCCAATGTTTTTGATGGACTTTTCCAGGATTGTTGGTATCGGCACATCATTAACATGGAACCTCTTGTTGACAAGCTGGCCCTTAACGATGGAGATGCTGTGGGATTTTTCTGGTTTAATCTCCATTCGTGCCCATTTGATGTTACCCTGGAGTTTGTCCAGCAGGCGCCTGGTGCATGCCTTAGTTGATGTTATAATTGTCATGTCATCCATAAACGCCCTGATCGGAGGAAGACGCAGCCCGCTCTTCTGACGTTCCCCTCCAACCACCCACCATGAAGCTCGAATAATTATCTTCATTGCCATGGTGACGGCCAGTGGGGAGATGGTACAACCTGCCATTATGCCAATCTGCAGGGACTGCCAAGCAGTTGTTTTGTCTTGGAGTGTAATGCAGAACTGGAGATCCTGGAAATAGGCTTTTACCAGCCTTGTGATGGTCTCTGGGACATGGAAAAAGTTGAAGGCTGTCCACAGTACCTCATGAGGCACTGACCTGAAAGCATTGGCCAGGTCTAAGAAGACCACATACAGATTTTTCTTTCCCTTCTTGGCCATTTGTACTTGGTTCCAAATCATACTTGCGTGCTCCAGACATCCTGAGAAACCTCTTATCCCTGCCTTCTGCACAGAGGTGTCAACGTAATTGTTCTTCAGCAGGAACGCTGATAGTCTTTGGGCCACAACACTGAAGAAAATCTTTCCTTCCTCATTTAGTAAGCTGATCTGGCGGAACTGATAGATGGTTGAGGAGTTCTTTTCTTTAGGAATCAGGATCCCACCTGCCCTTTGCCAAGCCTTAGGTATAATTCCTTTTTCCCATGCCACTTTCATCAGCTTCCAGAGGTACTTTGAGACACCTAGGGTGTTCTTGTAGAGCCTATACGGAATGCCGTTGGGCCCAGGGGCTGATGCTGATATTAATGAGGTCTCAACTTCCCTCCATGTAGGGGGTCTTTTGTCCAGCTGGTGCTCAGGTGGTTGGATAGGTGGCATGTCCTCTGGGGTGATTGGCACATGCCTCTGATTGTCAGAGTTTGTCTTGCTCAGATGCTCCTCTATTTCCCTCATAGGTACTTTTAAGTGTCCCGGTTTTCTCCTTGACAAAAATCTTTGGCAAACTTGTAGGGATCTCTGTAGAAGGGAGTCCTTGTCCGCTCTTTCTTCTTACATTGTTTTCTCAAGTGTTCTGCTCTTCGCAGTGTTACAAGGCGCTGCTTGATGTCACCCTGTAGTGCCTCAATTCCTTTCCTTTCCTCTTCAGATTGCTTCTTCCATTGCTTTCTCAGGCATCTTCTGTCTTTCACAAGTCATTCCATGTCTTGCTGCCTCCTGGACTTGAGATGGCCTGATGGTTTCTTCTGAGCTCTGAAGTTCTTGCTTTTCACTTCAAATCTCTCAGCGCCATAATTGTATATAATTTCTCCCATCTTGTCTAGTTTCCTTTCAATGTCCCCTTTCAAATCTTGAGATGAACGAGGTCAGAGTCAATAGTTCTCCACTCCTTTTCCTGGCAGGATTTGGGCCACAGAATTTGCGGCTTTCGTCCACCCAACTTCCTCAATTGCTGACTGTGGTTGGATTGGGTCTAGGTTCTCGTCCATTAGTGTAGCTTTGCCTGGCTGAGCTTCGTCTGAGGTTTTGATACCCTGTGGACTGTGGTGAGTTTCCTGCCACTGGGCTTCAATCGACTGATTTGCCCTACCTCTCATTGTGTTATGACTGAAACCTGCCAACTTGAGATCTATTGTTAAAAAAAGGGTTGTGTTAGGAGGCAAAAACAACCCAGGCAATGATAGTACATATACAATACAATACAATACAGTTTATTTTCGTATAGCCCAAAATCACACAAGAAGTGCCGCAATGGGGTTTAACAGGCCCTGCCTCTTGACAGCCCCATATTACATATGACCATGTCATTCCAGTTCGTTAGGTTACATTAGGTAGACTTTATCATCTCAATAATAAAAATTTGTTTGCAAAAGTAAAGTACAAAGCATAAAGCATTGTTACACAAAAAAGGAAAATAAGCCAGTGTTATTGTATATACATTCGATCAAGATTTATATAAAGAAGAATAATTATCTTTAACAGTATAAAATAGTAATAATTTAGAATTCAGCAGTGTTGATGCTGAGGCAGATGTAAAAGCAATAATTATATTTCCAGCCAAGTTGAAAAGTACAACACAATGCACTACTAATCCAATGTCTGATTCTCCTAGGAACAAGCATTTTACATTTACGGTAGCAAACTGCAACATCCAGAATAATCCTCCAACCTAGCAATAGCTACAGTCCCATAATGAAATATAATAAATAAGTAGTACATTACTTTACTACAAGTATCATCCCAACAAGTAACAGCATTCAAAATACGTATTGCCCTGGGAGTTAAAAAGTTCTTACATCCGCTCTTTTACCCTCAGGCACCTAAATCTTCAAACTGATGGCAACAAACTGAAATTGATGGCTACTGTCTAAAAGAATCAAGTCTGCTTTCTTTCTGACTTGTTTGTAATACAGCTCAGTGACAAAGGTCTGCTGAAAACCAATAGGTTTTCCTAATAAATTTTACAATGTTGTTAAGATAGTCGGTATTCTAATTCTGAGGTATATAATATAATATAATATAATATAATATAATATAATATAAACATAAAAGCGTTTGTAACAACCGATTAAAAAAAAAAAAAAAAAAAAAAAAAAATGACATAGTTTGTCCACTTTAAACAAGAACAAGATGACACTAGTGTATGCGTTGGCTTGATGTCTGCTGTTGTTTATTTTTTTTTGCTGTGCTTACTCTATCTGTGCTGAGATTGACTTACTGTATGTCTGTAATACATTATCACCACCAAACCCTAATGGGTAAATGTTCTGTTGTAATTGGATCATGTGGTGGATTTCTGGACAGTTAATATTCTCATTGTCCTCATCCTTGTTGCCCCATTTTACTCACGGTCCAGTTGACAGGTGTATGCTGCTCTGCTGAAACTGGCTTAACTTCATCAGTCATTTGACTCACAGAACTGGGAAGACTGTGGCAAGCAGAATCTCTTTCTGATCCACTGGTCTCTAGAAGCTGGACATACTGGTCTTCAAACTGTGGCCATGAATCAGCAGGGTGGATCTCTCTAATGAGTTAATTATGGTAACTTTCATTTACTGGAATATTTACAACAGTTAGTGAGCGATGGCTCCATTATTAAAATGGCATTGTTTAATGTTAGTCTCTTTTGGAAAAAAAAATATTTTGAATGAAAATTTTGTCTCTTGTGATTTGGACTTTTTATTTCTGACAGGGACTTGACTGAGTAAGAGTGACATCAGCCCTTTCTCTTTCTCCTCCAGATTGTTGCTTTATTTAGCAACTAAAGGCAATGGTGGAGGTCTGGCTGTAGTTTTTAAGAATATTTTAAATGTCTGTTATTACCTACTCAGACTTTTTCTAATTTTGAGGGTCAGTTGATTAAGGTGGATTTGCCTCATCCAGTTCTCTGTGTCTTGGTGTATAGAGCTATGGTGAAGCAGGTCCATGACAAAGAGGCCACTTTTTTTTTTATTAATTTTATTACAATCAATACATAGCAATCAAGTTTTTACAAAAAAAGAATTATGTTACGAACAGATCAATCCCCACCCCTGAGAGAGAGAGCAAGCCAAACAGTGTAAAATTTAAGGCTTGTAAAAATACGTAAATTAATAAATTCTCTGTGCTTTATAAACTTATTTTAAAATATTACTGATTAGATCCTGCCATGTTTTGTAAAAGGTCTGTACAGATCCTCTGAGTATTTGATTTTTTCCAATTTCAAATAATATAACACATCGGTTTCCCACTGACTTGAAAGAGGAGAGTTTGGGTTCTTCCAGTTTATCAGAATAAGTCTACGTGCCAACAGTGTAGTGAATGCAATCACAATTTGTTTGTCCTTCTCCACTTTAAGCCCTCTGGAAGAACCCCAAACACAGCAGTTAATGGGTTAGGAGGATTGTGAGTCCAAGGCTGTCTGAGAGGTATTAAAGCTTTTGTCCAGAATAATGCTAATTTGGTGCAGGCCCAGAACATGAAAGAGGCCACTTTTTAAATAAATAATCGCTGCACTCACAGCTTAGAGAGGGGGCGTGGTCGTGTTGCCGAAGTGGTTCCCGGGGTGATTCGTGATGTGGGCAGTCTTTGCTTAAGTGCACAGGTGAGGAGTCATCCGCATCTGTAATTGTTGCAGGGAGCCGCTGATTGCTACACATGATCCATGTCCTCGTAATAAATAGAAGTGTGAGGCAGGCTAGAGGGGAAAAAAAAGAGAAACAGACTGAGGTTGCAGGAGAGGGAGGCTGGAAGCAGGTAGAGGAAAGCTGGTGCAGGAGAACGAGCGAGCGAGTGAGCGAGAGAGAGCAGGCTCGATGGAGCAAAGGCAGGCAGCTGGGAGGTAAGCCCCTGCAGAGGAGTGTTTGGCCGACACTCGGTGGATCTGAAGAAAGCGGTCGCTCCAGCTGAGAGATCATGGAGCTGGAGTGACCGGTATTGAAGATGACTGGCCGTTGAAAGGCAGTGACAGTCATGGAGGTTTTGGGCTGGTTTAGCCCCAGCGTGAGTGCCCGGTGTTGGGTTCAAGGGCATCCAGAAGGAAGATGGGAGCATGGAGCAGAACCCACATCATCACAAGAGCCCGCTCACTTGTGTAATGATTTTGTCCAACAATTCTCTGATGTTTTTTTGTCATCAATCATTAAACTGTATGATCATGTTTTAGTTCTTGGAGACTTTAATATTCATATTTGTTGTCCATTGACACATTTGGCCAAGGATTTTTTTTAATCTTATGGAGTCTTTTAATTTTGTTCAATTTGTTGCAGGTCCCACTCATAAACATGGTCATACTTTGGACCTTGTTACAAACAAAGCATGCTGATGAAAATACCTTGAAACAGACAATGTTTATATAATTTTGTTTTATATGGTATATGACAAAGGCTTCTATTAATTCTAATTCTATTATCGTTCAGATCTTAGCTTTTATTACATTTGATGCCAATTTACAGTATCTGCCCTCAGTGACTGCTCTTCCAAGTTTTTGGTTGTGTCTGCTAGCCTTTTTTGTAATTCATATGAAACTATTTCTTTATTTTGTAGGGGCAACGCATCCTCTCTGGACCTCAGCTTTGATGAACTTGTGAATTAATTCACATCTACTTGTGTGGAAATTTATGGAACGACTTTGGGTTACTGCTACTGCGCTATAAAGAACACATACCATACTTTACCTCATGTGCTACTGGGTAATTCTGACCATGTTATGTTACAGTTGCTACCTTCTTATAAACAAAGACTAAAATTAGTTAAACCAGTAAAACAAGTAAAATCTATATGTTCCTTGACTAATGAGTCAATTGATTCATTATAATCATTAAGAACTGTACAAATTGGAATGTTTTTAAAAATAATTATGAAATTATTCATAAGCTGACTGATACTGTTACATCTTATATCAGCTCCTATGAAGAGGTTTGCATTCCCAGCAAAGCTACTGTGACTTTCAACAATGGAAAGTCGTGGTTCACCAAAGAACTAACAAATCTACGTCAAGTAATAGAAAAAGCCCACACAACTGGTGATAAGGATGCCTATAGACAGGCTAAGAATAGGCTGCGCTAAACAATGAAATCAGATATGCTAAATGGAAACACAAAAATAAACTGGAGCTTCAGTTTTCGGCAAAGAATAGCTCCTCTGTATGGACAGGCCTTCAGTCTGTTACAAATTACAAAAAGATATCTCCTAGTGCTTACTCATATTCATCCCTTTCTGACAATCTTAACAAGTTTTATTGCAGATTTGAACAAATGCTGAATATCTACAGTCCTTCTGCTCTTCCAAGTCAGGAGTGGTTTTGACACCAACCGCTTCACAAAAGCATCACCCTTCTTCTTCCATCTCTTTCAAAGAATATGATGTCTGGAAACTTTTTGCATCACAGAACAGCAAAAAGTCAACCAGCCCGGATCTGTCTCGCGTGCAACAATCAAAAAATGTGGTAGGCAGCTCGATCCTCTCTTCGCAGAAATCTTTAACCAGTCTCTAAAACAGTGAACTGTATCAGATTGCTTTAAATCTTCTGTTATTATTCCCATTCCAAAAAGTGATGAAATAAGTTGCCCCAGTGATTACAGGTCCATTGTTCTTGCATCAGTGCTAATGAAAGTTTTTGAACAGCTTGTAATTCAGCTGAAGTCAGTTACTGCTACTGATCTTGACCCTCTTCAGTTTGCACATCGTTCAAACATATCAGTGGATAATGCCACCAACATGGGCCTTCACTTTGTACTGGAGGACCTGGACTATAAAAGAACTTCTACCAGAATACTGTTTGTAGACTTCATTTCAGATTTTAACACTATTGTCCCTGAACTGTTGTTCGCTAAACCTCTACAGACTGAACTGAATCCTTCCATCTGTAAGTTGATTTACAGTTTTCTGACACACCAGAGACAATATTTTCATGTAGGTCCCACCTCTCAGACTGTTTCCACAATAACACAGGTGTCCCACAACGTTGCATATTTTCCCTTCTACTTTATACCTTGTACACCAATGACTGTATGTCCTCTACTCCTTCAGCAAAAATTAAGTTTGTTGATGACATCACCATTATTGGTCTAGTTGGATTAATGGTAACGAAACAGATTATAAAAAAGAGGTGACTTGTCTAGTTTCTTGGTGTGCTTCCAACAACTTAGTCCTGAATACCACCAAGATAGTGAAAATGGTGACTGACTTTCACAAACAGCAGTTTCAACCTTTCCCACTAGAAATTAATCATTCATCAATCAATCTGGCAGAAACCTTCAAATATTTGGGCACAACAATTGCTAACACTCTCATCTTGGACATTAAAAACACTTCCATTACTAAAAAGGCTCAGCAGCCATTGTACTTCTTACACCAACTAAAAAAAAGAATATTTCCCAGCCAATCCTAGTTCAATTTTACAAGGCTGTAATTGAAAGTGTAATCACATTCTCCATTGTTGTCTGGATTGGTTTCGCAACGACATACTCCAAAAATAAATTGGATGTGCTCTTCCTTCTGTTGCAGACCTGTATATATCTCATGTGACTAACCATGTCTTGGGGATCACAATGAACTCTTCTCACCGAGCTCATCACTTATTCCAAAAACATCCCTCTGGTAAACGCTTCAGGTCAATTAAAACTAAAACTAACAGACACCTCAATAGTTTCATTCCCAGAGCCATAGCTGTCTCAGACCAGTAACTTAACCTGTGTTCTTTGTATATTCATGCATTCTTTCATATACTGTATGAAGGTGTGTGTGTACAGTATATGTACATGCATGCATGTGCATACACACTTTCACTTGCATCATTTGTACATCTCCCTATCCTGTATCTTTGTATAAAGATTTTCTTTTTAACTTATGCTATGTTATTTATAAGTGATGTTGTGATCTGTTTTAGGCAGCTCCAAACACACCAAGTCAAATTCCTGTACATCAAATACTGGACAATAAAAGTGATTCTGATTCTGAATGTTGTAGCCCCACTTAAACATAGGAAACGTAAGCCAAGAAGAAAGTGGTTTAATGATGCTATGCTTTCTCTCAGAAGGATATGTAGGAAGGCTCAGAGAAAGAGGAAGGATCATCTCCAGGTCTCCTATAAGATCTTCAAGACTCACTTGTCAATTATCAAGAAGTTGTGAAGGCTGCAAGAACAACGTTCAGATGTTATTGTGAGTAACTCAAACAATCCTTAAATACTATGTAGTGTTCTTAATACTGTGCGTAACCCATCTGGGGGTTCTGGAAATACTGGGTCATCACTTTGTTGTGATGACATTTTGCAAAACTTTATCAGCTAATATTGTGCCTGTTGCTCAGCATCCATCGCTGGGCATCATTGACTCCACTGTCCCTCATCAGTTTCAGCCAATTAGTTTCTCTTTCTGACCTGAAGAAAATTGTGAGTTGTATGAAGCCGTCTTATGGTCTTCTTGAGTTTAAGCCTGACCTTTTGATATAATCGATACTAATAAGCTGTCATTTATTAACAGCTTCTTGCAGCTGGGCACTGTTCATACATGCTTTAAGCATGCAGTGATTTAACCCATGTTAAAAAGGAAAACCACAATCTCTTGTGTCCCACATCCGAGGTGTTATAAAAGGGGCTGCCTCACTCTATCAGTCGAGCCAGAGTTGGGAGGAAGAAGACAGAACTTGTGAGAGGAGAAGTGAGGGTGTTAGACTTGGAGAAAAGAGAAGGAGAGACTGCGAACATTTGGGCTGTTAAGACATTGTGTGGTGGTGTTAAAGAAACAAAAGAAATTAAATGTGCGTGTTTTGGACATCTGGTGTCTGTCTGTTTGTCTGTGTATGGAGGCCTGTTTTACCACTATATATTGTGAATTTGACGCTATATATCGCCCGACCCGGCACAGATTCACACTGAGGCATGTGTAAAAAGACACAGGCTTTTATTTTTCTTCAGCTGGAGGGCACGTCTTCCCATTGAACTCCCCAGCCACGACACGGTCCCAAAAGCACTTAAATCACAGACCAAAAAACACTCTTTCTCTGGCACCACCACTCCTCCCCGGCAACCTTGTCCTCTTCCTCCCGATTCTGGCCCAGAGTGGTGCTTGGCCAGTCCTTTTTATAGCCCACCCAGAAGTGTTCCAGGTGCTTGACCTCCTGGTTCCAATTGCACCTCTGTCTAGCTGGGCTGTAGAATCCATGCAGCACCGCCTGGTGGCCACCCCAGCTCCCAACCAGGCTGTTGAGGACTCCATCTTCCATGGAGCCCTGCGGGAGGTGGAGGCATCACTGTTGGCCAGGTAGGCTGCTAACAAGCATCCTGGGGTAGGTATTGAGCTGCCCATGGTTGCTCCCCCGGAACATATGCCACAATATATATTTTCTATGTTAAGCACTTTTGTCAACTGTTTAAACACATAGATAAAAAATAGATAAATAAAACAATTGAGTTACTTAAGAAAGAATAGCTGTGTCTGTCTCTTCCTACAAATTCTTCTGTGTTACAATCAAAGTTCAACCTGTTATTAATGACTTTTCCTATATATTTGTATTACTCCATGATGTTCACACTCTCCTATTTATTTAAATTGTTATGAGAGTTTGAGGGGAGGAGCACCTAAAATCTACAGGGATATGCTTGGTATTAGAGATATTTAGCTTGAAAAAGGAACAATCACATCATTGAACAAACACATTAACAATAGGTTCTTGGCTGCCCTTCTTATCTCGTAAAATACTCAAAATTACAATGCCATCTACAAATCTCAAGATAGGTCTGTCCTTGTGTGAATGTCTGCAATCATTTGTGTACAAGATAAGCAGAAGAGGAAACAGACAGCAACTTCAAGGTGATTCAGTGCATGAGGTAAGGTTATTAGAAAAGCAGCCATTAAATCTCACTGTTTGTGTTCTGTTTGTTAAGAAGGGTTTAGGGTCCAAAAAAGAATCAGATCAATGTGTTTGTGAACTAAAAAGCGGGGGGTGCATTATATTAACACAAAAATTACCAAAGCCTACGGAAAAACTCGTAATACTGGCCCACCATAAATCCGTTCGCATCTCTCCATTCAGCATCTTTTGTGTTGTAAATGTGTCGATAAGCCCAAACAGTCTGCTATTCCTTCCTCCCACCGCCACAGAAACTGTAAAAACCTCTCTCAGCTCAAGCCTTGTTTATCAAGGAGTGAGGTACCTAGAAATGTATAGGCTAAAAATATATATCGTTATTTGGAACACATGCATTTATTGTGTGTTCTGTGTCTACAAAGATCTATTGTGACAGAATAAGATGCTTCTCGCACCCTTGTACCCTCAGACACCACGTCAGACACCAGGTAAAAGTCCAATAATGAAATTTATTATAACACTAATGTGCACAAAGCACGCTCCTCTCCACAATTCTCAATAAATAATACAATAATTAATAACAATCCTCCACTCCCAGACGCTTAGCCACCCTGCCTCCCAACTCAGCTCATCGTCTGGGAGCTCCCACAGTCCTTTTATATTCCCTGACCCGGAGGTGTTCCTTCCCAACAGTCCACAAGTCCTTATTCCTTCCGGGTCAGGGTAAATAATGTTTTTCTCACCCCGGAAGCCCGTCACTCTTCCTATGACGAACTTCCGGGTCATAGGGCATGAAGAACTCTTCGGTCCTCCCTGCAGCTCCCTCGTGGCCCCATGGCATCCAGCAGGGCGGTGCATAAAAACTACATGGTCCATAATGCCCTGCTGGTCTTCTGGGGACCTCCATGCTGCAAGGAGGGCTCCACCTGGCGGCTTGGGGGTATTGGCCGGGGTACATGGCCGGCCATATCTTACACTATGTAAGTGTAGGATGACAGGAAATGCAAGAAATGTTGAACACATACCTAAAAGAAACTTTTTTCATGTTTTAGTACTTATTAAAAAATTTTGACATGAAGTGTATAATGTGTGAAGACTTAAGTCCAAATATCAAATAAGCACTTTCACAAAAGGTACAAATATAACAGAACAAGTGTGCTTTTATTCAAGAGTATAACCAAAGAAAAAAAAAAATCGGTTCAGTGTGATTTTTTTCTGCAAATTCTTTGGTATTACAGCAGTAAGAACTGCTGACTCCTATTCAAAAGGTTGTGGGTTCAAGCCTTCCCGTGTCCCAAAATCAACGTTTTGAATAGTGAGCTGCTCTTATTGTTACTATTATACAATAAAAACATACATTTGATTTGAATCTGTAACAACTGGTATAAATGTATGGTACTGGTAAAGGTTAGCTATTTTTTTTTTTTTTTTTATTCAGTTTTATTCTCTCAGTCACGTTCACGCTCGCCCTGATCTGACACTGCTGTTTTCAATTAAAAATGTGCACAGAGTTCACAGAGGTGAACTCAGATGAGGATTAGGGTTCTACACCTGAGAAAGAGAACAGATGCCCTCCCCAGAAGAAACATCCAATTACATATACAAACAATGCAGCTGCACCATGCATAAAGGCAAAAGATGGCACCATTTATCCTTTTTACCCCAATAACTGTAAGTGCCAAGATAACAATAGGCTTCATAGTCGGAACTCTTGCCATTAATATAAAATCTAGTTCACCTTAACTTAAGAATACAAAATGCAACAAAAGTTCAGAAGCAATGGCTTTATGACTAAACAATGAACTTTCTGAGCTGGAATGTCAAAGGTCTCAATTATGAATTAAATTGAAAGAAAGTACTCTACTATCTAACAGGTCTATATGCCAAGATAGTATTTTTTACAGTAGACTCACTTAATAAGTAAGGACCAGTACCAGTTGCAAAAAGAGTAGAATGTCCAAATTTTCCACTCCAGCTATACAAGGAAAACTAGATGTGTGGGAATCTTAATACACAGAACTAGTGTATTTGTAGTGTCAGGCATAATATCTGATCCTACAGGCCAATATGTCATGGTGATGGGCAATTTATTTAATTCTTAAGTAATTCTGATATATATCTATGTACCTAACATGGATGACAGGGATTTCATCCAAAATGTATTTACATCAATTTTAATTTTAACACTCATAAAATTTTAAAGGCCAGAGACTGTGTTTTAAATAGAGACACCAGCTACAGCAGTGATAACATCTAATACTGTAAAAAATTACACAATTTGTAATGGATCACAGCTTATCAGACCCATGGAAGTTTTTAAATCCTAACCTAAGAAAAGATTACTCCTTCTCACAAGTACATCATTGTTACTCAATAACTGATTATTTCTTGCCTATTATCATATCTTGTAAGTATGACGCTACTGTTTTCTCCAACCACACATGAGAACTGTACAAAATTCATACCCAAGCAAATTGATTATTTTCTTGATACAAATGCATTCTTGAATGTCTTTACAAGAATTCTATGGGAAAGACCGAAGGCATTTTTAAGAGGGCAAATTATTTCATATCTCTCTCACAAAAATAAATTGGAAACCAAGAATCAGTCTGAGTTAATCAGTGAAATTACCAGAATAGATCTAAAATACACTAGATCTCCAAAATGAGGCCCTTTATAGGAAAAGACAGGTTTTGCAATCAGAATTTAACCTTTTGATAACTAAAGAAAAGTAACAGCTCATCTTTAAATTGTGGCATCATTATTATGAACATAAAAAGAAGGCCAATTAGATCTTAGCCCAACAAAGCCATAAGCAAGAAGTCCACAATACAATAACAGTAATTACCAACACAGACAGAGATAAAATCATTGACCATAAAAATATAATTTAGACTTATTTAGAGAGTACTATATGGCCTTGTATTCTACTCAGTTTAAAGAAGATAAGACAAAGTCTAATGTTTTTTTTAATTCATTAAAGATAGCACAGACAGATATTCTTAGTGCAGTGGAACTGGATAAATGTGGTGTAATGCCACACACATTCTCATAGCAGCCTCACACAATGCATATGCACTTTTTTGCTTTTGCAGCACCTAGCATCAAAGCAGTGCTACTGTTTTTGTGTCATTTTTATTTATTTTTTTTAGGTTCACATCTATGACTCTGGCTTTTTCAAATACACTGAAATTAATTACATGTACATATTGTAATTGCAGTTGTGAAACAGATGAGCAGAAAGGAAAAAAGATATGGAAAATTTGCAAGTTTTATGAAAACACCTTAGTTATGATTAGAGAGAAAAAGAAGATGTTAGAATCCCAAACTTCTATTTCCTGGACTATCCAAGAGGTTAAAGTCAGGGGGGTTAACAACAGGGGTCAATAAACTCAAAACTAAGCACAGGAGAAAAGACCAATGGTGCAATTCAAAATTCAGAAAGGAGACTCCACTGTCCTATCAATCACAAATTATGGTGGAAACATAATAGAGGGTATGTTTTTTTTACTTAAGAATTTTGAAATCAGGGATATAACCTCCAACCAGTATTTATTTGGAGTGGAGGGGCAGCATAGAACTTATAAAATTAAAGTACGGGAGTATATTCCTTTTAATAATACCAGTATGGAGCAAAAAGACAACAGAAGAGATAGCTGACCTGTGCCAACAGTCTAGTCTGATGCCAAGTGTAATGATGTAATTAATGTATCCTTAACATGCATTAGTCTTGTATTACTAAAGGAACATCATTTGTATTTTGAACATTATGGTTATCCTTTTATGGACCTATATTTTACAAACTGTGCACAACATTCAAGTAATTTTAACTTGAGAACAGAAAAAGAAGTAATACATGTAATTTCTAAAATTAAACCTAGGTATAAAACCTAAGGTTTATATACCTTAAAAATACGCATTGGACGTGACCGAAACAAGAGATATAGGGGTGCCTACGTGAGACACATGGGGTGTATTGTATTCAAATGTTTATTATGGGACCTACATGCTTTGCATGAGTTTCATAGACATTTATGACTCCACTGAGAGTGTGGGACATGACAGGTGTATTAATAAATGACAAGATGAAGGGGGAGCACAGCTCAGCAAATAACAGTTAACAGCTAACAACATGTGGGGCAGAACACTGCCCATCTGATATAATAACATTATATCACTAAACAGTACATATAGGCAAACATTGTGTTAACTTATCCATTTTCTAGTAGAAAGATTTCTGTGATAGGCCTGATAGAGTTTATGGAGGTGTTTTGAGAGGCAGTCTTAACTTCTATTTTTTCTTCAGTACCATCACTGCTAGGGAATACCAAGGTGGCAAATCCCATGGACCACTTATGACAGGACTTAATGGACTTTTCTTCAACAGCACAATGTCTCCTATTTGTAAATTTCTGGATTGGTAAGCCCATTTACACCTGCTCTGAAAAGTGGAAGGGTATTCACGTCTCCAGCGTGTCCAGAATTCATCTGCCAAGGTTTGCACTTGTCTCCACTGGCTTTTACAGAGGAGCCACCAGGAAGTGCAGACAGTCTGTTCCGTGGCAACATCGAGTCAGAAATTGTCCTCATTTGACCATACTTCTGTGGATATGTTCTGAAAGTGGCAGGTACCAGCATTTTTCCTCCTCTCCTTTCATTGGAGGGGCTGATTCTGCATGTCCATTCTCAGATATTGTCTCCATAAAGCTGGTAAACTGCTCTTTCATCTCAAAAGAGACAAGGCAAGAAAGAGCCTGTTCATGAGCCTTGGGAAAATGAGATCTGAAAAATCTGAAAGGTAGTGAAGCTACATAGTTATTTGCTTCGTTTCTGCTATGTAACTTCTCCAAAATTTTTAAAAAGACTTCACCTTCAATTGAGAGGGCACACTTATTGTCTTAATTTTTGTCAAATATTGACTTGCCCAGCACATCATTATATGCAAAGAAGCCAATAGTGCTGGCTCCCCACTGAAAGTCACCCTCTCTCTCAAGTGAAGGTGGCTGTAAAAAGGCGTGAAAAGTGAAGGTTGCCCATTTGCCAGCACATTTGTCTTGTACAAACTATTTGGTTTGTGTGCATTTCCAAGGCAAACTTCACGTACAAGAACCCAACCTAAATTAAGTCTTTGAGCAAAGGGTGCCTTGTGAGGACCATTCATTTCCTGTCTGACTTTGTGCACTCTGATGATGTCTCTTCCAAGCAATGGTAGAATGTGGGCATTTGTGTCCAATTCTGAGATATGGGCTGCCATAGACTTTAAGTGAGGGTGGTGAAGTGCGGCCTCTGGTGTTGGTATTTCTGAGTGATTGTTCAAAATCATGCTGCATTCAATAATTAGAGGCAGGGCTATACTTACTACTCCATTCACAGTCTGTATTTGAAAACTAACTACTTTCCATCCAATTGTTTCAATAACTCCAGCACAAGTTCGTAGAGAGTATGTGAATGGGCTACTGTTTAGTGGAGGGGCCTTGACGTGATGATCAGGCAGTCTTGCTTGGTGGAGCAGTCTTGGGTAAGTGGCACATGCTGACTGTGATGAAGCTCTTTGAATATCTTCACTTTCTCCTGCCTGCACCTTTGTAGAAAATGGGTGGTTACCTGAGATGAATGAAGAACTCCTCAGCATGATGTCATGTTGTGCTGCAGGTGATTTTTCCATTTCTTTGCGTGTATGTGAGTTAGGCTGAGAGGTGTAAGCGTCAAGTGTTGCATACTCTGCTGTCCTTCTCTTAGCTTGAGATGATCTTCAGCGGCTATGGATCTCATGGTTTAGTTGATTTGTCACAGTTGCTAATATTTCAGCTTCAGCTACTGTGGCAGCAGCTTCTTTTTCAGATTGAAGAGCCTCTAGTGCTGCCTCCAGTGCAAGTCTCTCTGCCTCCATTCTTGCTCATTCTCTTTTAATGGCAAGATCTCTCATTGCGAAGGATGTGCGTACATGGGCAGCTTCAGCCAACGCACAAGCTTTGGTTACAGAACTTTTTACTGAGGCGTTGGAATGTCTTGAATTGGCCGCAGAAGCAGATTCGGTTTTGTATACCTTCTCTATGTCTGCAACAGTGGTGTTTGGGCTGTATAAGTTGAACCGATTTCAGGTGATTCAGGAGAGGCAAAGTGAATAAAACTGAAATGCTTAAAGCAATTAGATCCCAATTCGGCTTCTGTGTGAACTGATTTTGTCGTTGTTTACAGCAACGAAAAACTCCAACCTATATTAGAAAGCAGAGCATGAACAGCCTTACTGCGCTTCAACCTGTCAGTAGGCGGAGTTGATTTAAAAGATGCCATGGAGATGCTGCACTCCGATTTGCATTGTGAATACTGTCTTTCAGCCAAGTTGCCCCGAGATCCTCCCTTTGATCCCTGGCACGAACGTCTCTTTACTTAGCAGATGTGGAGCAATGTTCTGCGGTCTTTCCCGCACCATGGAATTGCCCTTTTACTAAGTTGCCGTAGGATTCTTCTTTGATCCATGTGGCCAGAATGTTCCTTAACTTAGCTGTCTTAACGATTCTCTTGCAATCTGTCCCTCGATGTGGATTCGCCTTTTTACTTTTCTGCCTCACTCCATGCTGTCCGTGCAACGCAGCTGCAGAGAGCTTAAACAACTCTGCACATCCACATAAAAATGACAAGGGGTGAGCTTTCTTGAAGGCTTTTACTGGACATGCCTTGTTGTAAACTGAAATATATACAAAAGAAATATACAGGTATATACAGGTATACAACCAAAGACAATAAAGAATGCTTTACAAAGCAATACATAGCAGAGGGTATACATTAAACAATGAAGCTTTAAAAGACACTTACAAGGTGAGTGATTTCCACGGTTGGATCAAGACAAAGAGAAGCATGTAGACAGAGGTTCAGATTGCTGCGTACCACAACTAACCAGACGCAGGGGTTTATATACCTTAAAGATACGTTTCGGATGTGACTGAAACAAGAGATAAAAGGGTGCCTACGTGAGACACATGGGGTGTATTGTATTCAAATGTTTATTATGGGACCTACATGCTTTACGTGAGTTTCACAGACATTTATGACACCACTGTGAGTGTGGGACGTGAATGACAGGTGTATTAATGACAAGATGAAGGGGGAGCACAGCTCAACAAATAAAAGTTAACAGCTAACAACATGTGGAGCAGAACAATTACCTTGTGCTCTCAGGCACCATGTTTGCACAATTTACTTCATATTTATGAAATTCATTTCAGTACAGGAATGTGTTGATAGCACTCTGTCATCATACTCAGAACTGGTGTCCCGTAGGGCTCTGAACTTGGACTCTATCTGCTTTCACTTCACATGTTTCCATTGGGAACTATCATTAGAAAACATTACATTAATTTTCATTCATATGTAGATGATACCCAGCTATGCCATTCTTGTAGAACAAATGATGTTTCGCTGATAGCTTCCTTAATTAAGTGTGTTGATGATTTAAAAGAGCGGATGGATGATAACTGCTTGTCTCTGAATACATATAAAACAGAATTTTAATTTATTGGAGGGACTAATGCAGACTGCAAAAACATTCTATCTCTTTATAACTCAGCTGGTCTAACCATCAGTTCTACTGAATCAGCACACAACATAGGAGCTATGTTTGGCACATGTATGTCTTTGAAAACACACATTACAAAACTATCTAAAAACTGATTTTTCCATCACAAAAGTATTGAGATATCAGGATGGTTAGTGCATTCGCAGGAGTTTATGCATTTATTTCTAGCAGTATTGACTACAGCAATACATTTTTCATTGGCTGTTTGAACTGTTTTATATGCAGCTTTGAAAATGCACCTGCAAAAATGATTAGAAGAGGTAGAAAGTATGACCACATAACTCAACTTCTTAAGTATGGAAGCTAAAAAATACTTAACATGTTCATGGTGTTATTTTGAAAATATGTTGCCTACTGCTGCTGGTAACATTGCATGCATTCTTCAGTTGTCTAGTAACAGATATTGAGGGAGTGATAAAGCCAACTGTGTAGAGTGTGCAATCAATTAACAAGAAGTAAATCAAAGTTATATAGAGGTATAAATGTAGTTTTAATCAGGTTAAGTTTTAATAATTTAGTGCAGATGTTTTAAAATAGGCAAAGTGGTAGCATACAGCTAGCATTCCTGCTTTACACTACTAAGGTTTTACATCAAATTTTTGTAGATTGATTGGTATCAGTAGGTATGCTTAACTGCATTTAATTACTTGTTTTAGCACTGAATACTGGAAATACGGTATGAGTAATAGTTCTGAATTAACAAAAATATTATTAGTCTCTTTTTCCATCTCCAGTTGTTTTCCAAAGCACCACCAGATTACACTACTTCAGAATACCTATAGCAAACAACTGGATTGAAACTAAACTGATCATTTGTTTATAGATTTCTTTTGCTGGATTGCTTGAAGCACAAATTTTTTTGATTGACTCGGTGATTTTGCTGTGCACTGTACCAGTATACTGTCTACCACTTTGGCTTCTTGCTTTATACTCAGTGCTGCTGCGATAATCACTGACTCCCTGTGACCCTAACTGTACGGCGTCCAGATAAGTTGCTCCTCACATTTTGCCCCCAGTAATTTTCACAACACACACATTTCACCATCACTATATTTTGCCCCGGTGTTTATGTACATATCTATAATTACAATTAAAAATTTAATAAACCTTACTCAACATTGAAAATAAAAAAAGTTCACTCAGGTAGTGTTCTTATATGACTCACAGATCAACGTGTTCCACTGAAAATAGTATGCATGATTGCCTCCATAAACGATGAGTATTGTACTTTAAATTTAATCCATTTTATGTGATATAGTATTGTATGATTTTGTGGATTTTGTGCGTTTTTTTTTTTTGCCAGCACTATGGCTGTTTCAAGACGCGTGTTTACAGTTTTCGCTGCCTGATTATCGGTGGAGTGTGGCAGTATTGAAGAACCATCAACTACTCGCAGACAGCGCAATATCAAAACCATTGCATCACCACTCACCGCATAGTGTATTACTTTCTCACTGAAAGTGTTATTTTTGCATTATGACTAAACCTAAAATTTCACTATGGCAGAAACAATTTTGTCAATTAGAGGTAAAGGAAAATTGAAAGATGATGATAGGCAATCAGAGAAACAAGACATATGCTACTATTTCTGCTAGAATCAAAGGAATAGCCCAAAATTTAGAAAATCGTAATGTAATTGATTACCTTAGGGGCATCACATATAACTTTGACTTCTAATCAATAATTTTATAAACGGAAATTATTTTGTGTGAACATTAAAATCACAAAGATATTAACTTAGTACATAATTGTATTTCACGTATTTTTTTTGCAACGGCATGTGATATTAATTTTTGTAAAATCATTTGGATTCGCTTAATCAAAATAAATATTTATATATGTTTACAGAGTGTTTAATTTAAGTGATGCACTATTGCTAACTTTTTTCTCATTTTGCTACAAAAAATGTTTAAATTAGGAGAGTCAGTTTTGAACGCTGAGAACGATTATTCACTTTATTTTTTCTAGAAACTTCCAACATTCAAAATGTCTGGGAAATGTGAACTCACTACCAAATAAGATCGATGAACTGGCTACACTGGTGAAAAATGTCAGGACCTACAGAGAATGCAGTTTGTTATGTTTTTGTGAAATGTGGCTAACAACTAGCATCCCAGATGCTAACATGGAGCTACACGGGTTTAGCACAATTAGAACAGACAGAGACGCAAATACCTGCGGGAAGCGGAAAGGAGGAGGACTTGCTCCCTATGTGAACACAAGGTGGTGCACCTCTGGACATATAAACATCAAAATCTCCACTTGCTGCAAGGACATTGAACTGTTGGCCGTAAGACTGCATCCCTATTACTTGCCCAGAGAGTTTGGACATGTCGTTGTTATTGTTTACATCCCTCCTCGCGTGGATGTGGAGATAGCAGGTGACATCATCTACTCTGCTGTTGCTAAACTACAAACACAGCACCCCAGGGCACGAGTGCTAATCTCTGGAGATTTAAATATGTGATGCTGGACAAAACATTACCTGCCTTCCACAGGACTACTGGATTGTAGCAACCAGGGAAATAGGATTATTGGCCTACTGTATGCAAATGTTAAGGATGCATACAGCGCCACGCCGCTGCCTGCGCTTGGGAAAGCAGATCATAACCTGGTTCTGCTTCAGCATCACTACAAACCAAGAATGAGGGAGCTACCTACAACCACAAGCTCATTCAGGAAGTGGTCCCCTGAGGCAGAGCAGGCTCTGAGAGACTGCTTTTGAACTATGGACTAGGATATCCTACAGGGGTCACATAGTGAGAACATTGAGGAGGTTGTTGACTGCACTACTGACTACATCAACTTCTGTATGGACATTGTAGTTCCAGTAAGAACAGTACGCTGCTATGCTAACAACAAGCCATGGATTACAAGTGAAATCAAGGGAACTTTGAACCAGAAGAAAAGGGCTTTTAAAGGCGGTGATCAACATGAGCTCAAGCACGTGCAGAAGGAACTCTGAGTCCAGCTCAGGGCGGCGAAGGAGCAGTACAGGCGAAAACTGGATCAAAAGTTGCAGAATAACAGCATGATGGAAGTGTGGGATGGGATGAAGATCATCACTGACTGCAGCTCGAAGCGGGGTGCCTCCATCGAGAGAGACAGGGAGAAAGCAAACCTGATGAACAACTTTTTTTAGCAGGTTTGACCACCCTAACCCACTCTCATTCTCACCTCAGAGCTCTGCATCCTCCACCCATCCTTCTGCTGATACCAGCAGAGAAGAGAGCTTTCCCCCATCCACAATTACAGCAGCCCAGGTAAGCACAGAGCTCAGGAGACTTCGTGCCAGCAAAGCAGTGGGTCCAGATGGAGTATCGCCACAACTGTTGAAGGCCTGTGCGTTGGAGCTGGGGAGTCCTACAATGCATCTTCAACCTGAGCCTGGAACAGGGGAGAGTCCCAAGGCTTTGGAAAACATCTTCCATCACCCCAGTCCCAAAGGTATCACGTCCTGGTGAGCTGAATGACTTCAGGCCTGTTGCCCTGACGTCACATGTGATGAAGACCATGGAGCAGCTGCTGCTTCACCACCTGAGGCCACAGGTCCGCCATGCCCTCGACCCTTGCAGTTCGCATACCAGGAGAAGATGGAAGCAGAGGATGCCATCATCTACATGCTACACGATCCCTCTCCCACTTGGACAGAGGCAGTGGTGCTGTAAGAATTATGTTTCTGGACTTCTCTAGCGCCTTCAACACCATCCAACCTCTGCTCCTTAGAGACAAGCTGACTGAGATGGGGGTATATTAATTCCTGGTGGCATGGATCTTACAGACAGACCTCAGTATGTGTGTCTCGGGAACTGCAGGTCTGACATTGTGGTCAGCAGCACAGGAGCGCCGCAGGGGACTGTGCTTTCTCCGGTCCTGTTCAGCATATATACATCGGACTTCCAATACAACTCGGTGTCCTGCCCCGTGCAAAAGTTCGCTGATGACACTGCTATCGTGGGCTGCATCAGGAGTGGGCAGGAGGAGGAGTATAGGAACCTAATCAAGGACTTTGTTAAATGGTGCGACTCAAACCACCTAAACCTGAACAACAGCAAAACCAAATTGAGTTGGTAGTGGATTTTAGGAGGCCCAGGCCTCTCATGGACCCCGTGATTATCAGAGGTGACTTTGTGCAAAGACCTACAGTATAAATACCTGGGAGTGCAGCTGGATTGATAAACTGGACTGGACTACCAATACTGATGCTCTGTGCAAGAGAGGACAGAGCCGACTATATTTCCTTAGAAGGCTGGAGTCCTTCAACATCTGCAATAAGATGCTGCAGATGTTCTAGCAGACAGTTGTGGCGAGTGCCCTCTTCTATGCGGTGGTGTGCTGGGGAGGCAGCATAAAGAAGAGGGACGCCTCACGCCTGTACAAACTGGTGAGGAAGGCAGGCTCTATTGTAGGCACGGAGCTAGACAGTTTGACATCTGTGAAGGAGCAACGGGCGCTGAGCAGGCTCCTGTCAATCATGGAGAATCCACAACATCCACTGCACAGTATTATCTCCAAACAGAGAAGCAGCTTCAGCGACAGACTGCTGTCACTGTCCTGCTCCACTGACAGACTGAGGAGATCGTTCCTCCACCACATTATGCAACTCTTCAATTCCACCCATGGGCAAAACGTTAATACTACACAAGATTATGGAATGTTATAACTGCCTTGCACTCTCCATCTTGCATTTTTATCACTCTTTAATTAATATTGTTTTTATCAATATGCTGCTGCTGGAGTATGTGAATTTCCCCTTGGGGATTAATAAAGTTATCTATCTATCTAGTGGGGGCGAAATGTTCAAGGCGAAAAATGAGAGGCAAAATTTTCTAGCATATGTGGGCTAAAATGTATACTTATAACTCCTAGGTTTGTGTAGTTTGATATATACACTCAGTGGTACTTGTAGATACTTCCGAAAATCAGTGGTGTATACAGGAGTTTCCTAGTACAGATACACCTCTTTTCATGCAGTGACAGTCTTGTCGACCTCTTCCATCTGGCTGCCTACCGCATCCTGGGTTTTCTATAGTGGAGTCTGTGCAGTCTGATGATAGAATCATTCCATCAGATGATTCCAATGCTCCTTTATCCAAGGTGACTTTTCCATATGTAGGAAAGTAGCCTTGAAGTACAGGAGTGGCACCAAATGTCACATCCAGATACAGAGAAGAGAAACAGAATAGAGGAAGGGTAGTAACAGTTTAAAGTATTGTGATGCTTATATTTTTGTACAAATGACTAACAAACAGAAATGTTGTATGTACAGCTAATCCACAGCTCTAGTCAGGGTATGCTAAACTTAAGTAGTGAGTCTTCAGCCTAAATATTAGGAGGCAGATCATTTCTCAGCTTCAGAGCCCTGTAACTAAAAACTCAACCTGCCACTGTTATTTTATTAATCCTTGGAATCTTAAGTAGGCCAGCATCTTAAGATCTCAATTTGCACTCTGGTTTGCAAGCAATGAGAAGCACACATAAGTAAGCAGTGTGTTGGCCACTTAAGGCTATATAACTTAAAAGGAGGAGTTTGGATTTTAAATTAACTGAAAGCTGCATAAAAAGTGATTAGAATAGTAAGTATCTAAGGCATTGCTTTGTAAATCCTACTAAAAATAATTCATGAATTAATTTCTCAATATGCTGCATTTTTAGAAATCATCATATTCAGAAAACATCTAACATGTTTTGAGTAGTTTTGAAATGTGTGTTTTAAATGACATGCTATTGTTAAAATTGTTATTGTATTGTGCTGATTTAGAAAAACTAAAGGCAGAATGTTGTAATGATTTGAAAAATAAGAACTAAACCAGGCAAGTACAGTGCTTGTCAGCCCAAAGTCAGTTTTGAGCTCTCAAATAAAAAAGAATGGTCAATGGTGTCAAAAGTTGCTCTCAAATCTCACAGCATAACTGCTGTGGAATTTCCTTAATCAGATGATATCAGAATGTAATTTACAATATGGGTTAGTGCTGTTTCCATACTATGACCAGCAGAATTTCAGACTTGAATTTCTCAAATAAACTGTGATGTGCAAGGTGAAACTGAAGTTGCGTTGCAACTACGTTTTCAAGTATTTCAGAGAGAAAGGGTACATTTATATAATTACATCTAATTATATATACATCTTATTAAGCAATGGTCTGATAACTAACACCTTTAGTCCATCAGTAACTGCACCATTCAGTAATGAACTATTAATGGTGCTAAGAATGGGTACTGCCAGAAGCTCTATTGAGCTTTTTACTAGTTAATCTGGTACTATGTCTGTCTAAGGAAAAAGTAGTAGGTTTAATTTTAGTAATTAAAGTTATAACTTCCTGTTCTGTTATCAAATTAAAATTACTAAAGTGGTGCATGCAAGACAAGACATGGATTGATAATCTTGTATTAAGTTTGCTAGATGACACTGAAATCTTAGCTCTTAAATTCTCAAAGTCTACACTGCTAAAGTCTGTGTGTATTTTGTATTGTAGGTTTGAATTCCCAAAGGTTAGATTGGCCACTGCTCTAAACAGTTCACAAAGATTATAGGTGTTGCTACCTATTAGCCTAGAATAGTAGTCTGAATGGGCTTTAAAGAGAGTTTTTTTTTATACTTTTCAACACTGTCTTTTTATACAAGGCCTGTAGCTTTGTTGCTCTTTAACTACACTCCAGTTTTTGACATTCTAATTTAAGAGTTTAAGTGCTCTCATTAAACCAAGGTGAGTTTCTATGCACTTTAATCACTTTTGATTTGATGGGAGTTACTGTATCCAAAGCATCTTTCAAAGTCTCATTATAAATTGTTATTATTTGATCCAAATTGTTTTAAATCAATTATGCTTGGTTTTGTCAAAATATATACAAATTTTGGTGCAGAGTCACAAACTAGATGTGACAATGTCATTTTTTTTAAATTTGCAAGTATATTGGTAAAATCAGAACAAAGTTAAACATAATTAAGTAGTGATCAGAAGTAACTTAATTTAAAGGTAAAAAGTCTCAACTCCATGACTTGCTATTAGATGTAATGGGTGTTTATAACTACTGTATGTGTTGGGCCATTAACAATTTGGCAAAGCCCTACTAAATTTAACAAATAAGTAACACATTTGCTGAACGTGTCAATGTGTATATTAAAATACCCACCAGCACTACATGATCATAATGACTAAATCAGAAAAAAGACTGCTGAATTCAGTTATTAACATTGCATATGGGCATGATGTTCAGTAGACTGTTACTGCAATTGTGCTGGAATTTGTTTTAACATCCAGTAAGAATGCTTCAAAGGATTTAAATTTGCCTAATTTTTTACAGCTGGTTTGTAGTTTGTCACATATAATTATCCTATATTTGCTTCCATATACAGTAATCCCTCCTCGATCACGGGGGTTGCATTCCAGAACCCCCCGCGATCGATGAAAATCCACAAAGTAGAAACCATATGTTTGTATGGTTATTTTTATATATTTTAAGCCCTTATTGACTCTCCCACACTGTTAACATTATCAGAGCCCTCTAGTCATGAAATAACACCCTTCAGTCAAAAGTTTAAACTGTGCTCCATGACAACACAGAAATGACAGTTCTTTCTCACAAATAAAAGAATGCAAACATATCTTCTCTTCAAAGAAGCGCCGTCAGGAGCAGAGAATGTCAGAGAGAAAGAGCAAGATAAAAGCCATCAATCAAAAAATCAATACGTGCTTTTAAGTATGCGAAGCATCGCGATAAAGCGGCATTTTGTAGAGGAGCGTCCGTATCTTCTAGGCAAACAGCCTCTGTGCAAACAGCCCCTCTGCTCACACCCCCTCCGTCAGGCAGAGAGAGTGAGAGAGATAGAGAGAAGCAAACAATCAAGCACCACGCGGGAAGCATATCTTATATCATTGAGGAGTTTTTAGTTAATATGTAATACATGTTCTGATTGGGTAGCTTCTAAGCCATCTGCCAATAGCGTCCCTTGTATGAAATCAACTTGGCAAACAAACTGAGGAAGCATGTACCATAAATTAAAAGACCCATTGTCCGCAGAAATCCGCGAACCAGCGAAAAATCCGTGATATATATTTAGATATGCTTACATTTAAAATCCGCTATAGAGTGAAGCCACGAAAGTCGAAGCGCAATATAGCAAGGGATTACTGTATTAGGATAAAACAAAAGATCCCCTCCAGCTGGGATAAAGACCATCTCTCTTGATTGTTCCCAAAGGTTATGCTTTTATTTGCACACCAGGTTTCTAACTAGCAGTGTAGGGAATGCAATCTGCCATAAATCACATTCATCTATCCATCCATTATCCAACTATATCCTAACTACAGGGTCACGGGAGTCTGGTGGATCCAATCCCAGCCAACAAGACAGGAAACAAACACACTAGGGACAATTTGGAATCAGCAATGCACCTAACCTGCATGTCTTTGGACTGTGGGAGGAAACCCACGCGGACACAGGGAGAACATTTAAACTCCACGCAGGGAGGACCGGGAAGCAAACCCAGTCTCCTAACTGCAAGGCAGCAGCAATACCACTGCACCACCATGCTGCCCTAAATCACAGTCCCCTCTATAAAATATATGTAAGGAATCAGAGATAATTAAATTCCAACATATTCTTCTAGCTTTGGTGCATAAAGATATAAAGTTCCTGTTTAATACCTCAGATTGCTGCAAATAAATATTGTTAGTGCTGATGAGCCAAAATAACTTAGACCAATTTAGTCTGTATGTCGGATACCTTTGCCCCGAGAGGCATTTAAATTAAACTGCTAGATTAACATTGTTTGAAATTCTAACATTCTGCAGTATCTGAATCTGTTCTGTGTCCAAATTGGTGGCCTGGGTGCCGAAGGACTACATTTGGACTTCTTAGACCTCTGTCTGACTGTTACCAACTCACCCTGTGGCTGAATCAGTGCTACTGTTGTTAAATGCACACTGACAATAGTGAGGCCTGGAAAAACTGAAGCCATATCATTATTGGGTTCCTAATACCCACCAATTCTACATTAACTTTGCATTTTTGGCAGGTGAGGCTGTTTGTATTGCTTTGTGGAAAACCTAAAACTGTACATACTGCATGACAACATACAAACCTGCCCTCGACAGAGAAGGGAATAAATTAAACTTACGTTAAATGCTGAGTT
The DNA here is from genome assembly GCF_016835505.1 of Polypterus senegalus. NCBI lineage: Eukaryota > Metazoa > Chordata > Cladistia > Polypteriformes > Polypteridae > Polypterus > Polypterus senegalus. The sequence continues at coordinate 193,683,192 of NC_053156.1, read as the reverse complement.
CATTTTTATCCTTGAAATAACTTTTGAAATAACTTCAATGCCTTCCGAGTTTAGTTGTTTTGGCGGGGGACTTTGCACTGTCGGTTTCTTCAGATTTCGCCTTTATCCAGTTGTAATTTTTCATTCCAAACAGATTCAAATACAGTTTTTTTTTTATTTGTTGATGCACACAGCTGTGCTTTGCTTCTGCCCCTGTACAAACCAGACTCAATACCCATTGAATCCCAATATACTTTAATCTGGATGTTTCTGTGTTACCAAATTAAGAGTATACATGCATGACACTATTCTTCCTTAGTTTTGTGTAACCTGTAAAACTATTTCCTAGACATCCACTGTCAAAAAGGCCTAAATGCTCGCTTGCAGCATTCTGTTACCTATTTTAACATTACCATGCTGCTGAAAAGGACATATGAATGTGTAGACCTCACGATAGATAGGAATCTTTCCATTATTGAAAAGAACAATATAAAATGAAGGCTGGCTGCTTAAATTATTAAAAGAAAACTTCATTAAATAATAAAAGATTTACATTTTATGTGCTAATGTCAAGGTCTATAGATTACTACTAATTCATAAAACACAGTATGGAGGTTTCCCTTAAAGGAATGTTCTTTGCCATGCTTTCTGACCCTGGCTATTCAAATTCCATTGCATCCCAAGCTGCCAAACTAATTCACACAACAGCGTAATGTGTAATTTATTGTTAAAATATTTTTTTTATTCCTGCCTAGCTGACACATAATACAACATAAGGAGTACAGAGTTAAGCATCAGGTTTTTAGATTTTATTTCAAAAAGAAGTGTCATCTCCAATGTATTATTAATCTGTCTTTAGTCTATGATTTATGATTAATGCTTTGACTTAATTACTTTTATCCATTTTACGTACATCTCATTGACAAACTGCATTCATGCTGGGTTGCCAAATAATGCAATCAGACAAGCCTTTTCAATGAAGGTATTCCTCTGTTTATGACAAGGATCTATTCTGAAGAAACAACACTCAAATGAAAACATTATTTCACAGAATTAAAAGCATAAATAGAGGAATCATTCCTTTCTGATGTTTTTGTTCACAAATTACAGAAAAATGATTCAGACTTGTTGACACCTTGACAAGTTAAGCAAATGAATTAATGCACATAAAGAAGTTTTTTTTTTTATAAAGATACACATGGTTAGACAAGTATCTCGTATGTTAATTTTCATCTGTGTGTATTAGTTTACTGCTTCAATTTATATGAGAACTCCTACTTTTTTTTTATTTTTTTTGATTTCCTGTCTCTGTCTTATGGTGCCTTCCATGCCTGTAAATTCTATAAATAGCCTACATTCTGATTAAAAGCCTGCAGAGACATCTACACAATTCTGATCCTATATTAGAAAAGGCTAGTTCAGAAAACAGACAGAGATATGTCACACATGTACCTTAAACTGGAAAATTGGCCATTGTCATCAATAACCATTACTCTTTTTTATATCGGTCTATGAAAAAGTCGAAACGGTATCTCTGCTGTTCCCAAAATGTCTTACATTACTAAGATGTGTACTGGGCAATTCAACAGCTTCACTGTTTCTGTAAAATGTTAAGCTGAATTAAAAAGTATTGCTTCTACTTTTAGATTATTAAATCACTTTTTGTTCACAAGAAAGTTAAAGCACCTGAATCATATGTGAATTTAAATTTGAAATCAAAGTATATGTTGTATGTATATTTGTAATAGGAACAATAACTAATATCTTGGCAGCTGAAGTAACTGAAGGGTTAAGATGATTGGTGTATGCTGTAACATGTCATAATGGATAATTCACTCATTTATTTTATATCTTTTAGATTAATATAAATATTGTTTATACAGTACTGTGCAAAAGTCTTAGGTACTTGGGCACTTGTAAAATGGGAAAGCTTTCAAAACTAATGCCTAAACTAAACTTCCTAAAAAGTGCAGTAAACAGAAAAGAAAACAAAGAAATATGGTCCCTTTCTACCTGGGAAACAGCAACAATTCTCTTTGATACACTTTCATGCAGTTTCCGAAGGTACTCACATGATAGGTGATTCCAAGGTTGTTTGAGGACTTGCCATAGGTCAGCTGTAGACTTTGTCTTACTTGAGTCCATCCCTGCAAGCAATCATTGACTGAATAGCCTTAGGAAATGTCATACTATGTCATAGTTTTGGTATTGTTGCTATCTGAACACAAAGCTATGATGCAATTTAAATGCCTGTAAGAAATCAATCTTCTTCTTCTTCTTTCGGCTGCTCCCGTTAGGGGCTGCCACAGCGGATCATCTTCTTCCTTATCTTTCTGTCCTCTGCATCTTGTTCTGTAACACCCATCACCTGCATGTCCTCTCTCACCACATCGATAAACCTTCGCTTAGGCCTTCCTCTTTTCCTCTTCCCTGGCAGCTCTATCCTTACAATCCTTCTCCAAATATACCCAGTATATCTCCTCTGCATATGTCCAAACCAATGCGCGAGCGAGCGAGATAAGGAGAGAGAGAGAGAGAGAGATGCGTGTGCGAGCGAGCGAGATAAGGAGAGAGAGAGTCGTGTGTGCGAGCGAGCGAGATAAGGAGAGAGAGACGTGTGCGTGAACGAGAGAGATAAGGAGAGAGAGAAGAACCATCAGCTCAGTTATGCTCACATGACGCTCAGCAGACAAAGTGTATCCATACTACTTGTATTGCAAGACATCGCTCATTTTATCAAGTCAAAATGAATTAAAACATTTAGCTCGTCTTGCAAAACACTCGTAAACCAAGTTACTTGCAAAAAGAGGCGCCACTTGTATATATTATTTATCAGTGTTATTTGTTAGGAAAATTGATTTTTATGTTGATATTTTTGGGGGTGCGGAACAGATTAACTGGATTTTCTTTATTTTCAATGGGGAAGTTTGTTCTAGATACGAGAAATTCGCTATACAAGCTCAGTGCTGGAACGAATTAAACTCGTATCTTGAGGTTCCACTGTATATATTATTTATCAGTGTTATTTGTTAGGAAAATAGATTTTTATGTTGATATTTTTGGGGGTGCGGAACGGATTAACTGGATTTCCATTATTTTCAATGGGGACGTTTGTTCTAGATACAAGAAATTCGCTATACGAGCTCAGTGCTGGAGCGAATTAAACTCGTATCTCGAGGTTTCACTGTATATGTATGTATATATATATATATATATATATATATATATATATATATATATATATATATATATATATATGTATATGTATATGTATGTACACAGTATGTATATGTGTGTATGTATATGTGTATATGTATATAAATGTATATGTATATGTGTATATGTATATGTATATGTGTATATATATATGTATATGTGTATATATATATATATGTATATATATGTATGTATATATATGTATATATATATATTGTAAAAGACAAATCAGGACACATCATAAAGGTTTGGGGTTTCCAGCCCCGTATACTGTACAATTCTCCACAGTATAAAGCAAAAAAGGGTCAAAAATACATAAACAAAATTCATATGTATGCACGACATTGATTCATGGCGTCGGCGGCCATTTCATGTAGGAGGAGCCGGAAGTGTAGGAATGCTGGGAAGGAACCGTGGGGGAAGATGGGATCGATGACGTCAGGAAAATGGAGGAGGAAGGGCGGAAGTAACGTACTGCGGGCAAACCCGGCTTATGGTGGCGGAGCGTCTTTTTTTCTGTAAGAAAGCAGAGGAAAAAGGTTACTACCCCGCCATTCCCTGCCGGCGAATGTCTTCCCAGGTGTGTTAAGATCCATCCGCGGTCTCCTACTCGTGCGTGTGTGATAATATATATCCTCTTTAATTAATAAAACCCCTGTGTGCATCCAGGTGTCCATGTGTGTGTGTCTTCTGGTGAATAAGCAAATAAAGGACATCATTGCTGGGGAGACTGTGGACGCACACACACACTGGAAGCTGGGCACACAGTGAAAGGCACGTCCGCGCACATAAAATCCGATGTTGGTGAGACGCCACACATACTGCCCCGCACATGTTTACTAACTATCTACTAACAACATGCCACCCAAAAAAAAGGACACGTCAAGTAGGACAAAAGACACAGACACTCAAATCGTGTATAAGCAACATCTCCTGGAAGTATGGTCAGCTCAGCAAGTAAACATCAACAAAAGAAAGGCTGAAACACAAAGAAAAATATGAGGAAAGAGATCGACTGAAGAAAAAGAAAATGAGCGTCAGAATATTCCCCGTATTGATTTGGCCCCATCCTCTACTAATTTACCCTTTACCTTAAGAAGGCGACAATTTCCAGTTACATTACCCTTTGCCATAATAATTAATAAAGCTGAAGGGCAAACCTTAGAAAAAGTTGGCATTTACTTGCTAGAACCAGTATTCAGCCATGGTCAGTTATATGTTGCATTATCAAGAGTTAGAAGTTTTACAGATATTGTTGTCAGCGTTGTAGATGGTCCTGAACAAGGCAAACTGTTGCCAAACTCAGAGTATTTACAAAAAATGTTGTCTATAATGAAATTTTATTGAAAAATTTCATGAGGTAAAAAAATAAAAACATTTTCCTAAATATCTTCTTCAGATATTGTGTATTACAGATTGTTACAAAGTTTTACACTAAGGCAATATTAATTATACTTATTGTATTATCATGTACGTTTGTGTTTTATTTTTAAAATTATTTTACTTTAGGCTTCTTGCAAAAATATTTTTAACAAAAAAAATGAAGACAACAAACAGAATGAGGTCAAGGTCCCTTGCCATTTAATATAGACTGTTCCTATTAATGTTTATGCAATACTGTTCTAGCGCCCGCTATTGTAACGGGCCCAAAGTATATATACTGTATATATATATATATATTATGAGGGGCCATTCAGGAAAAAAAGATTGGTTCGTAAATATATAAATTAGTTCATATATATATATATATATATATATATATATATATATATATATATATATATATATATATATATTGGTTCAGATACATTGGTTTAAATATATATAAATTGATTTTAATACATCCGTTCAGATATATATATCGGTTTAGATATATACATTGGTTGGGATACATTGGTTGAGATATATACATCGGTTTGAATACATCCGTTCAGATATATACATTGGTTTAGATGCATTGGTTGAGATATATATAAATTGGTTTGCATAGATCCGTTCTGATATATATACATTGGTTGAGATACATTGGTTTGAAAACATTCGTTAATATATATTCATTGGTTGAGTTATATATATTGGTTGATATACAGGTTAGGACATATATATATATTGGTTTAAATAGATCGGTTTAGATATATACATCGGTTCAGATACATCCGTTCAGATATATATATTGGTTGAGATTGATCCGTTTGGATATATAGGTCGGTTCAGATATATACATTGGTTGGAATTTATGGGCAGGCACAGGCACTTAGGCCACCTAAGTTAATCATCTCCCCTTCGTTTCATCATTGCTTCAGCACTGTTGTCATTATTGTGCATATTTTATACAAGTAGCATATGCCTGTCTGCCACGTTTTGTTTCGTACTCCGTCTTGGTTGGGGGTCCTTGATTTCTAAGCACTTTTTTTCCTTTCATTATTTAAAACACTTGCACAGATACCAGCCTCCTCGCTCGCTCCATCCAGCCCTGGCTCAATGCATCCGCCTCACTCGCTCCTTCTTGTCCCTCCCATGACAGATTCTTCTCAAAAGCCGAGTTAGTGGAAAGCATTGATCTCACCCACATTTTTTCACCTCATGATACGCTGGTTTATCATTGACCGAAAGCAGCACAGTGATATCTGTTATTCCATATTGGAAGCATTTCATTAAAGGGTAACCTGCTTTAGCAAGGAACTTAGTTCTATTTGCTGAAAGAATGTTATGGAGGAAAACACTGGAGTTGCGCTGTTTCTTTGAAATGTTGATCAGGTATCAAAATGACCAGAAAATACCCGCTTCACAAATAACTGATGTCTAACTGTTTTTATAGTAACCACACATAAACGCACACAACATACACACACTCAAACTCACAAATCGTGGGTCACACACACTACTGATTAAGTGTATCTGTCAGGGGCGATCATTTTTTTCACCTAATAAAACGTTAGTTTGTCAAAGAAAGAAAGCAGCGTGGTGATTTCTATTATTCCTCATTGGCAGCATTTCATTTAAACATGATTCACATCAACAAGGCGAAAGAGTCTCTTATTTTGACAGGACAATCTTTTTTTAGACGTAATCATTTTACCCTCTTTGCTTCAGATTGGCTTTTTAAAAAATCTTTTTGATGTAATTTATTTATGACAGTTTAAAATAAAAAAAAAAGTAGTGCTCAAAATTATAATGCACTGTATCTATCAGGAAAAGGTGGTGGTAGGAGTAAGATTACTGACTCACAGTTAAATGATCACTGGTTTGTGTCCAGGGGCTTCCTTTCTGTTATTTTATTTATTTATTTATTTTTACAAATTGCTTTGAGTAGTAAGAAAGGCGCTATAAAAACGTAAGTAATTATTATTATACGTGTGAATGCATGATCAAATTCAGCCGCTGCATAGTGGGGTATAAATAGGGACACTATGTGCTGGACAATACCACAAGTTCATTGAAATTATTACACAGCAAGGTGCGCACAGAATACAAACATAATGTGTATATTATTGAAGTAATGGTTCATATAAATTGATTATATACAAATTTTTAACAAGTTTAGAGATGTAAACTGATTAAAATGCATTAAATTATATATGTATTGCTTTATACTTCACAGTGTATATATATTATTAAAATAATGGTATAAAATCATATAAATGGTGTAGAACCTGTGCTTCGTAGTTTGCTTTAAAAAAATCTTGCAGCACACCTGTGAACCATTGAAAATCGCTGATCTTAATCAATCAATAAATATTTGAACAGGTGATCTATGATATCTGCGGTGAGTTGGCACCCTGCCTGGGATTTGTTCCTGCCTTGTGCCCTGTGTTGGCTGGGATTGGCTCCAGCAGACCCCCGTGACCCTGTGTTCGGATTCAGCGGGTTGGAAAATGGATGGATGGATGGATCTAAGATATCTGTGCCCCGTAGAATTCAGTGTCCCTTCTCTTAGGTGCACTTAGATGTGATTGCTGAGGAACTCCTCATGTTCGCGTGCCTTTGTGCGCCGCTTGTCTGTTATTTTAACGTATGCTCTGTGCAAAATGCTGTCATATCTGTTAGTAAACATGCACACGCAGTGATGTCCTAATGTCTGCGTTTTAAGGCTGCTGGTATATTAAATGCTATTGACGTTTCACATGGGTGCTCTGTGATTGAGGGCGGTCAGTAAACTTTGGTAAAATGTTATGGAAAAATACCAGTCGTCAGTTGTATTTGCAGTTGTTTGGCGTGTTTAATGTTCTGTTACCAAAAAATTCTTCAACAGGGCTCATCAACAAAGAAACATGGATAGTAAGATTTAGTAAAATATCAGTAATAATAATACATTGCTCAACACCCAGTAACACTTTACAAAGACATTTAAAAGACAGCTCTTTAAAATCAATGAAGCAATCCATTGCCATGCTATAAGTGATAGCTTGCTCCTAAACATTTACACAGGTGGTTGTTCCTGGGGATAAAAAAGGAAAAAAAAATCCACCGAAGAGGCTATGTTGTTGAAGTCAAATTTCACCTCCACCATGTGAGTCATTAAAACTATTGGAATGAAAATGCATGTCTCATCCACTGGTCGGGACGCTCATTTCCATGGCTGCTGCAGAGCCGTAAAATGTGTGCCCTCTGACTGTTGATTACAAAATGAACATCGGAGAGGTAAAATTGTGCAAAATTGATTTTAAAAGGTCGTAGGTATAGTCTTCTATATAATATTCTCCACTATGTGTCTGCATCCTATCCCCTACAGGGAACACTCGTTTCCATGGCTGGAACAGATCCATGGGCTTGTGTGCGCACTGTCTGCTGCTTTCAAAATGAACCCTGGATAAGTAATATTATCTGAAATCCATGGTAAAAGGTCGATGAAAATCTTCTATATCACTTTCAAGTGTCCAATTGTCCTCTCCACTCAAAGGGACACTCACGTCTACAGCTGAGCTTTTGACTCAGAGTTGTGAGCTCCAACTGCTGTTTGCAAAATGAACATTAGGCAGCTAAAATTGTTATTGGATTGGCTGATTTTTTCATTATATATTAATATTAATTTATTTATTCATTCATTCAGCCTCTGTTAAAATAAGAAGCACATTTTCCCTTAGAGGAACAAATAAAGTTCTATCTATCTATCTGAAATATGTGAGATTTTGAAACATTAATATTATTTGTCAAATGAAGTACCAAATATCCACTGATACACATTTGTATGACAAGTCAATTAAAGAGTCTGACAAACAGCAACTGAGATATTAAAACATTTTATTGAATCTCTTCTGACAATTATAGTCTTTTAATTAAAATAATGATTATAATTATCAGAAAATTTTGCCATTTTAATATCAGCATAAAACCAGGCCAGTAACATCTTTATGAAATAATATCAGCAGTTTTATAAATTCCAGAATGTACATTGATAGCACTGGCATGAACTTCCTTACAAGTATTCTTTGTCTACTAAACTCAACAAATGACTTTCATATTCCTTCTGTTGCCCTGCTTGTCTTTTTTGACAATAGTAAAGTTCATTCCCTTGAAAAAATTATATTCATGCAGCAATTAATAATATGGTTATAATGTAAAACACTTCAAAAAAGCCTCCAAAATGTACATTTTCTTTGTTCAAGTTGACTTCTTCAATTGATCTAACACTTATAACATGGAGCACTACAACACACATACTCAAATATCTTTTAGTATTGTTTTAAATAGCCTTGAAAATTGTTAGTATCTGTCCTCTATCCAAGTAACCCATTTACAAAAGAGATTTACAGGCTTAAGCCAGAAGACAAAAAATGAGATGGAAAGAAATGCCAGTCTAGTGCTTGCCACACTGACACTCGCTCATACTACTACAGTTTAAAAGTGCAACCCAACCTGATGCCAACTCTTTCAGATGGGTAGTGAAACACGGAAAATATATTAATGGATACAGGAAAAAAGTTGGGGCGGCACGGTGGCGCAGTTGTAGTGCTGCTGCCTCGCAGTTGGGAGACCCGGGTTTGCTTCCTGGGTCCTCCCTGCGTGGAGTTTGCATGTTCTCCCCGTGTCCACGTGGGTTTCCTCCCACAGTCCAAAGACATGCAGGTTAGGTGGATTGGCGATTCTAAATTGGCCCGTTTGTGTGTGTCTTGCGGTGGGTTGGCACCCTGCCCGGGATTGGTTCCTGCGTTGTGCCCTGGGATTGGCTCCAGCAGACCCCTGTGACCCTGTGTTTGGATTCAGCGGGTTGGAAAATGGATGGATGGAAGGAAAAAAGTTGAAAGACTTATTCTGACAGTGACCAAGTTGGGGATTGTTGATCTGTGAAGTGGCAGTAAAAATCAAAAAAAAAATTTAAAATCTGATTACGAAATATATCATCCATCCATCCATTATCCAACCCGTTATATCCTAAATACAGGGTCATGGAGGTCTGCTGGAGCCAATCCTAGCCAACATAGGGCACAAGGCAGGAAACAAACCCCAGGCAGGGCCCCAGCCCACCGTAGCAAAATATATTAAGAAACCTCAAAAGGTATATAATGATTAATTTCTGAAAACTCCATAGAATAGATTCTAACAAGTTTTTCCTTCATCAGTCATGCTAATGTCAGAATTTGTGTGTTTTATTACCTACTTTGGGCATATATTGAAGCTGTTTTATGGAAAACGCAAGCACACAAGTAAATAATTGTCAGTGGTTACAATTTAAATGTATATTTGCAGTATATACTGTATCCTGAAATGCCAAATTAGTAATGAGAGGATGATGAAAAGTTATTTTTTGCTTAATATACTTTAAACAAACTGATCACAAAATTTCCTAATCAGTTTGACTTTGTTGATATACCCTAGAGTGGCACATATCTTGGAAGAAGTCCTATCAGGTTTATTCGGATTTAAAAAAACCTAAATAATAATAATATCTTACATTTATATAGCATTTTTCTGGCTATTCACAGCGATTTTCATAGACATACTTAAAAAAAGACAGTGTAAGCGCTTGTTTTTTTTTTTTATTAAAAATGTTCAATATTGTAGCCTAATTTTTCAGAACATAAATAGAACTCTAAAGATTAGCTCCGGCCATGAAAATGAGTATCTCTGCCAGCAGACAGCACAGGGGACCATAATAGAAAGGTAAGCGATACTAAAGGGTGCCTGAGAACTTTTAAAAGGGATTTTGAACAATTTTGCAATTCCAGTGTTCATTTTAAAAGCAGCAGACAGGGGCCCACATTTGTACAGCTCTGCTCCAGCCATAGTAATTAGTGCCATCTCCAGTGGAAGGTACATACCACCACAGTAGACATGAAAGTGATATAAAATTGTTCAAATACAAGCTCAACAATTTTAACTGTTTAGCGTTTATATTGTAAGCAGCATTCAGGTGGCACACGTTTCTATGGTAAAGGCTCCACTGAGGAAATAAGGGCCCCCACCAGTGGATGAGTAAGGACATAGTAGACAAAAAGTGATATAGAAGACTTCCTTCAACCTTTTCAAATAAATTGTGGACAGGTTTATAATTCCAGTATTAATTTTGCAAGCAGAAGACAGGGGCACACATTTCTACAGCATAAACCAAGCTGTGGAAATAAGTGTCTTCTCTGTTAGAAGGAATTAAAAGATACACTCGATATGAAAGTGCTATAAAAGACTGTTTGATAGGCTTATTAAAGAAACTGTGCACAATTTTAACTGCCTGGTGTTCATTTTGTAATGAACCACAGCAGATGAGGAATGCCACAGACTGCTACAAGTTTTTAAAACACATTTGATGAGTTTTCATCTCCCATGAAAAATGGTGCACAGAACTACTATGGGTTTTATAGGATAATTGCACCTGCTGTGAAAATGAGATTCCTCTCCAATGTACACGGGTGAAAGGGTGGGTGTGTTAGGAAATTTATTTATTTATTTATATAGAACAATATTTTATTCCAATAGTTTTAATGACTCAAATGTCTTTGTAAAGTGTTACTGGGTGTCGAGCAATGTATTATTATTACTGATATTTTACTACATATTACTATCCATGTTTCTTTGTTGATGAGCCCTGTTGAAGAATTTTTTGGTAACAGAACAGTAAACACGCCAAAATGACTAAAAACACAACTGACAACTGGTATTTTTCGATATCATTTTAACAAAGTTTACTGTCCACCCTCAATCACAGAGCACCCCGGTAAAACGTCAATAGCATTTAATATACCTGCAGCCTTAAAACGCAGACATCACGACATTGCTGCACGTGCATGTTTACTAACAGATATGACAGCATTTTGCACAGAGTATGCGTTAAAATAAAAGACAAGCGGCGCACAAAGGCACGCGATCAAGAAGAGTTCCTCAGCAATCACATCTCAGTGCACCTAAGAGAAGGGACACTGAATCCTACGAGGCACAGATATTTTAGAGCACCTGTTCAAATATCCATTAATTGATTAAGATTAGCGATTTTCAATGGTTCACAGGTGTACTGTAAGATTTTTTTAAAGCAAACTACGACTCACAGATTCTATACCAATATATAGATTTTTATATCATTATTTTAATAATAAACATACACCTTGCTGTGTAATTATTCCAATGAACTTGTGGTATTGTTCAGCATATAGTGTCCTTATTTATACCCCACTATGCAGTGGTTGAATTTAATCACGCATTCACATGTATAATAATAATAATAATTCCTTACGATTTTATAGAGCCTTTCTTACTACTCAAAGCAATTTGTAAAAATAAATAAAATAACAGAAAGGAAGCCCCCCGGACACAAACCAGTGATCATTTAACTGTGAGTCAGTAATCTTACTCCTACCACCACCTTTTCCTGATAGATACAGTGCATTATAATTTTGAGCACTACTTTTTTTTTTATTTTAAACTGTCATAAATAAATTACATCAAAACGATTTTTTAAAAAGCCAATTTAAAGCAAAGAGGGTAAGTCAATCAAAAATGCTTAAGCCTATAAAAAGATCGTCCTGTCAAAATAAGAGACTCTTTCGCCTTGTTGATGTGAATCATCTTTAAATTAAATGCTGCCAATGAGGAATAATAGAAATCACAGCGCTGCTTTCTATCTTGGAAGAACTAAAGTTTTATTGGGTGAAAAAAATGATCGCCCCTGACAGATACACTTAATCAGTAGTGTGTGCGACCCACGATTTGTGAGTTTGAGTGTGTGTGTTGTGTGCGTGTATATGTGTGGTTACTATAAAAACAGTTAGACATCAGTTATTTGTGAAGCGGGTATATTCTGGTCATTTTGATCCCTGATCAACATTTCAAAGAAACAGCGCAACTCCAATGTTTTCCTCCATAAAATCCTTTCAGCAAATGGGACTAAGTTCCTTGCTGAAGCACATCGACCTTTAATGAAATGCTTACAATACGGAATAACAGATATCACTGGGCGGCTTTCAGTCAATGATAAACCAGCGTCTCATGAGGTGAAAAAATGGGACTTAATGCTTTCCGGTAACTTGGCTTTTGAGAAGAATCTGTCATCGGAGGGACAAGAGGGAGTGAGTGGGGTGGGTGCATTGTGCCAGTGCAGGCCGAGGAGGCGGGTATCTGTGCGAGCGTTTTAAATAATGAAAGGAAAAAAAGTGCTTTGAAATCCAGGACCCCCAACCAAGATGGCTTACAAAACAAAATGCGACAGACAGGCATATGCTACTTGTATAAAATATGCACAATAATGACAACAGTGTTGAAGCAATGATGAAGCAAAAGGGAGATGCTAAATTTGGGTGGCCGCGTTGTGCCTGCCTGTAAATCCCAATCGATGTATATATCTGAACGAATCTATCTGAACCAATATATATATCTGAACGGACGTTTCTGAACCGATCTATTTAAACCAATATGTATATCTAAACCAATGTATATCAACCAATATATATATATATATATATCTCAACCAATGTATATATTTGAACGGATGTATTTAAACCAATGTATATATCTGAACGGATGTATCTCAACCAATGAATATATATCAGAATGGATCTATGCAAACCAATTTATATATATCTAAACCAATGTATATATCTGAACTGATGTATTAAAAACAATGTATATATTCAAACCAATGTATCCAAACCGATATATATATCTGAACCAATATATACATTTATGAAGCAATCTTTTTTTCCTGAACGGCCCCTCATATATATATATATATATATATATATATATATATATATATATATATATATATATATATATATATATATATATATATTTATATATATTCTTTACAGAAACATTCTCTGGACCATAGATATGTGTGGTAGACATCTTCCAATTTCTAAGGAGAATCAGCTTGATTGTATTTCTTGTTTGCTATAGTTACTTTCTGTAGCTGACCACTGCACTTCCAGTAATTAACCTTGCCTGCTTGCTTGTGCTTCTTCAGAAGAGGCTAGACAGCACACCTGGAAGCACCACTTTGCATTTAATTTCTACTTGGGATAAATCTTGTTGATGCAGAATAAATAGCTTGTATCTTGCCTTGATGGTCACATTTCCCATGGCATAATATTAAATTGTCACATCTACGACAACTTTACCATTCAATACAGTTATCCCTTGTATAGTTTTATTCCTTCTACACCACTTTGGTTCATGCTACACATTATGTTATTATTGGCACCTCTTTCTTATATTTGCTTAATGAAGCACTGGCCTACATGGCTACAAATATATCATGATTTTTATCTGGAAAGTAATGTTTTACCATATTAGTGTTTTTCTTTGTAGACATTCAAAATGTATTGCTTCATTTTTTGCCAAAAAAATATTCAGACATCTAAAATATGCTGTCTTCTGTTGACACATTAATCCAGAAGACATGAAAAAACTGTGTAACACAAATATTTTTGTGAACAACATTATGTGCATAATACTTATACAATACTATATATATATATATATATATATATATATATATATATATATATATATATATATATATATATATATATATATATATATATATATAAACTGCTCAAAAAAACACTTTTTAATCAGAGCATAGCATCAAGTCAATGCAACTGCAGGGATATTGATCTGGTCAGTTAAGTAGCAGAGGGGATTGTTAATTAGTTTCAGCTGCTTTGGTGTTAATGAAATGAACAAGAGATGCACTAGAGGGGCAAACATGAGATGACCCCCAAAACAGGAATGGTTTAACAGGTGGAGGCCACTGACATTTTTTCCTCCTCATCTTTTTTGACTGGTTTTTCACTAGTTTAACATTTGGCTACGGTCAGTGTCACTACTGGTAGCATGAGGCAATACCTGCACCCTACAGAGCTTGCACAGGTAGTCCAACTTCTCCAGGATGGCATATCAATATAAGTCATTGCCAGAAAGTTTGCTGCGTCCACTCTAGGAGAGCTGGACAGGGTCGTAGAAGGTCCTTAACCCATCAGCAAGACCGGTATCTGCTCCTTTGGGCAAGAAGGAACAGGATGAGCACTGCCAGAGCCCTACAAAATGACTTCCAGCAGGCAAAACAAACAAAAACAGACTTCACCAGAGGACTCAGACCCTGTGCTCACTGCCTGGCACCGTGGAGGTTGATTGGCATTTGCCATAAAATATCAGAATTGCCAGGTCCACCACTGGCATCCTGTGCTTTTCACAGATGAAGGCAGGTTCACCCTGAGCACATGTGACAGACATGAAAGGGTCTGGAGAAGCCATGGAGAATGTTATGCTGACTGTAACATCGTTCAGCATGACCCGTTTGGTGGTGGGTCAGTGATGGGCTGAGGATGCATATCCATGGAGGGACGTACAGACCTCTACAGGCTAGACAACGGCACCTTGACTGCCATTAGGTATCAAGATAAAATGCTTGGGCCCATTTCAGACCCTATACTGGTGCACAACAATGCCCGGCTTCATGTGGCAAGAGTATGCAGGCAGTTCCTGGAGGATTAAGGAATTGATACAATTTACTGGCCCCCACACTCACCTGACCTAAATCCAATAGAACACCTCTGGGATATTATGTTTTGGTCCATTCAACGCAACCAGGTTGCACCACAGACTGTAAAGGAGCTCCGTGATTCCCCGGTCCAGATCTGGTAGGAGATCTCCCAGGACACCATCCATGGTCTCATTAGGAGAAATATAAATATATATATGTATATAGATACTGTATATGTAAATATATATATTGTGGAGCCGACCAGGACACAGACAGGCGGACATGTTGTTCATTAAACCACCACATGTTTTATTTACAATATTTACAATATTTTGGTCACTCAGAACCAGTCAATTGTGCACAAAACACCCCAAACACAGTCCTGGCCACAAATGCCTTCTTTTCGGGCCGCCTCCACACTCTCCTCGTGCCTCGTCCTACTTCCACCCGACCCTTTTATACATGACCCGGATGAGCTCCAGGTGCTTCCGACACTCCCCCATTGGCCACGCCCCAGCGTGGCGGAAGTGCCGGCTGTTCTCCCGGCAGCTCTCCGGGTATCGTCCTTATTCTTCCCCCCAGCACTTCCTGGTGTGGCGGAAGTGCTGAGGTAACAGGTCCCCAAGGCATTGGGGCGCCTCCTGGCGGTGACCACGGGCCCCTACAGGGTGGGGCTTCCATGCCCTCAACCCGTGGCTTCCAGAGCAACCAGGAAGGCGGCCCCCACGTGATCCAGGGTGGGCCTTGACCCTCTTCCAGTCCCTCACGGCGTCCCGGCCGGGTCGTTGCCCCTGGCATCCCTGTCAATATATATATACATATATATTATATGTATATATATATATATGTGTGTGTGTATATATCTATACTAATAAAAGGCAAAGCACTCACTCACTCACTCACTCACTGACTCATCACTAATTCTCCTACTTCCCGTGTAGGTAGAAGGCTGAAATTTGGCAGGCTCATTCCTTACAGTTTACTTACAAACGTTGGGCAGGTTTTATTTCGAAATTCTACGCCTAATGGTCATAACTGGAAGGTATTTTTCTCCATTAACTGTAATGGAGTTGAGCTGGAATGACGTGAGGGGCGGAGTTTCGTGTGACATCATCACGCCGCCCACGTAATCACGTGAACTGACTATCAACGCAGTGCGTAGAAAACCAGGAAGACCTCCAAAAAGCGCTTAAGAAAACATGCATTATATAATTGAGAAGGCAGCGAAACAATAAGAAGCGAGCGAGTGACATATACTACCATATTCATGAGTGCTGCTACCTCGGAAAGAAAGCAAGGTGTAAACCTAAACTTTAAATTAATTTCATGGACAGGCTACCGCTGGCGTTTCACATGCCCACAGGTAATGCGGGATACCAGTTTAATGAGAGGACGCAGGATATAAACGAGTTTTGATCACTTTGTAACTAAGTTAAAATTGTAGGTGAAGGGGTGTGCTTATGCAAATTCTGAGAGACTGTGTTTGTGTGGGATTGACAGTTAAGGCTGGTGGTGGAGTCACGTCATCATCTCCCCTCCCATTGAGCTCCGCGGCTAACGCCGTCTTCCGAAGCAACTTCGTCAGACTGCCAACAAATACTCACAGAAAAATCCACAAGTTAATACACACGCTGTCTCTAGACTTTCTCCACACTGAATCCTCCAGGCACTACTTACAAAAGGTTACATTGACAATCGTGTTACGTTATTTTTAAAATCTTTCCTTTTCTTAGCACAAGCACAGCTGAGAAGCTTCGATGCATGTGCTCCAAAACGCGTTAAAAATAATGCATTTAATCACACTTTGCATTACAAGCAAAGGGAGCTTTTGTCAATGCATGATTTCCTGGTACACCGATTACATTGATCAGCGCATCCCGATTCATTTTACCCTCGCACCACCTTAGTTTGAGAAGAAGTATGAAAAATATGAGGTTAACACAGAAAAACAGATCACCAATTCAAGCTTTATGAATAATCGATTCGCCATCAATAATTGTTTTGGTAAAGCTATCCTCCTTCCATTTTATAATTTTTCTGCCATTAGCCATGATTAAATGAACGGTAAATAAAGTAAGAGCAAAGCGAGGGTGACTTATTTAGGCAGGCAAATATATGACAGCAACACTCATGACAATGTCAATCATGTTACATTATTATTAAAATGTTTCCTTTTCTTTTTCATTACTTCTTTAACACACTACTTCTCCGCTCTGAGGCGGGTATTTTGCTATATATATATATATGAATGACCTCCAAAGAGCGCTGAGACTTTTGATATCATGAACGTGTCTGCAAAAACTGTAGTCTGCTGCCCTGCAAAAGTCGAGCAGCCAGCGCGCGCATAACTGTGCCGGCCTTTGAGACGCTGACTGCGCTTCTGCCTTAAGTCAAAGTGAGCACTTTTAATTTTTTTCATCCTCCCCCTGCGCTATAGCCCAGACAAGTGCAAACACGGGACCCCTTTTCTACACCACGGCAAAATAATATTAAGGCGATTCACACTTTCTTTTGCACGTATACGATTATGAGGTCCTCAGCTCGGATTATGAAGACACGCACAGGAGTGGAGGACTGACAGTGCCATCACAGCCGATTAATGGCGGGACGTCTCACCAGTCTACACAAGACCCACCGCGACTGTCCCCAAAAGGCGATCATAACGCCAGCGAACACATCTCTCTATACTATATAAAAGAAAAAGGCAACTTTCCTTTCTTTACACCTTTTTTCCTTTTATCCCAAACCAAATCCTTTCTCTCTTAACACTGCAGAGGACACAAAACTAATTTTCTTTAAATGCCGGTAAGGCACATTACCAGAGGCACAAATTTGAACGTTCACATAGAAAATGTAATTTCTATACCACAGCCGTCGTGTAGCACCTTTCAAAAGGGATCTACTACCGAGAGATGATCCATACATATTTTAGCTGTTGTTAGTTACTTACCTGTTGTGTTACACAGTCTTTAAAATGTAGTTTACCCGCAACCACTCCAGTAGTGCTCAATGTACCTGTACTTCTTAAAACGTTAATGTTTTACTGTTTAATAACTTATAGACTATATTTTATTATTTTTCCCTTGCACTCAGTGACCAAAGCTATACACACACATATAGACACATACAAACATACACACAAGTATATATATGTATATATATGTATGTATGTGTATATATATATATATATACACACACACACCCCTATCTACATTATATATATATATATATATATATATATATATATATATATATATACACACACACACACACACACACACACACATATACATACATACATACATACACACATATATATAATTTGTGTGTGTGTATGTATGTGTGTGTATATATGATGTAGATAGGTATGTATATATATATATATGTATATGTAGATATGTATATATAGATATGTAGATATGAATACATGTATGTGTATATATATGTATATATATATGTATGTGTGTGTGTGTGTGTGTGTGTGTCTATATATGACAGCAGCAATCCAAGCTGTGAGAAAACAGTAAAAAGGAGGCGTGTCAGACGTCATGGTACATTTTCTGATGCAGCTACCGAAAACAACTTCGTGACGCTGCCGCCAAATACACAAAACAATTACTTTGACAATCATGTTACATTATTTTTAAAATGTTTCCTTTTCTTTTCATAACTTCTTTAACACATGACATCGCAAGAAGCTGGTATTTTGCTATATATATATATATATATATATATATCACAGCGACACTCATAACAGTGACAAAACAATTACATTGACAATCATGTTACGTTATTTTCAAAATGTTTCCTTTTCTCTCTCTTTCCTTCTTTAACACACTACTTCTCCGCTGCAAATAGAGTATATATATATAGATATATATATATATATATATATATAGATATATATATATAGATAGATAGATAGATAGATAGATAGATAGATAGAGATATATATATAGATAGATATGAGAATAACACTCATATCAATGACAAAACAATTACATTAACAATCATGTTACGTTATTTTAAAAATTTTTCCTTTTCTTTTTCGTACCTTCTTTAACACACTACTTCTCTGCATGAAGCTGGTATTCTGCTAGTATATTTATATACTGTATATGTATATATGTGTGTGTATATATGTATATATATATATACACTGTATATATATGTATATATATATATATATATATATATATATATATATACACTGTATATGTATATATATTGTCACGCTTGGGTCACAGATTTGCACAGAGACACAGAAGGTCGTAGAAAAAAAGAAGGATTTTTATTCAGACACCGCAAACACATGAGCTTAAACGTGCTCCATGACAAGTCAGATATAACAGTTCCGCTAGGAGCAGAGAGAGATAAAAGCAAACAATCAATTCCCAAACTGACAGGCGCTGCAAGGCTTATAAGTCGGTGGAGTACGCTGAGGCTTGTATTACGCGTTATAGTGCAAGGATAAGGAGCAATGTGTAGTCAGTGTTTCAGGGTTTGTGGTTTTCCCAAGGGCGTCTGTCTCTATTTGGGGTGCGATCAGCCCTCCAGCTCACACCCTCCCCCTCAGCTTTATTCACATTCCTGTGAATCAAGCGACTCTCTGTACTAGGTTCATTTAGTCGTGATAATACATCTGCGTTGACGTGTTCAGAACCTGGTCGGTGCTTTACTGTGAAACTGTAAGGTTGTAAACCCAGAAACCATCTCATTAGACGAGAGTTTGTATCTTTCTGTCGGTACAACCACTGGAGTGGAGCATGATCAGTTACCAAAGTGAAGTTTCGTCCCCACAAGTAATAGCTAAGCGCTTCCACAGCCCACTTAATTGCCAAGCATTCTTTCTCAATTGTAGAATAATTGCGTTCCCTAGGAAGTAATTTCCTACTCAAATATGTGATTGGATGTTCTTCTCCATCAAAAATTTGTGACAGGACTGCGCCCACACCAAATGCACTTGCGTCTGTTTGCAAGATAAAATCTTTTGTGAAATCCGGGTTCCTTAGAACCGGGTAAGAAGACAATGCTTTTTTTAAATCGTTGAAAGAACGTTCACAATTTTCTGTCCACAGGACAGGTCGGTTTTTTCTGCCTCTAGTAAGTTCTGTAAGAGGAGCAGCTCTATGTGCAAAATTTGGAATGAATTTTCTGTAGTAACCAGCGAGTCCCAGAAAGCGTACTTGTTTCTGTGTCTCAGGTCTCGGGTAAACAAGCATTTCTTCTATTTTCCTTAATTGTGGCCTAAGTAAACCCTTGCCCATAGAATAGCCTAAGTAATGAGTCTCGGACATGCCTAGTTTACATTTCTTAGGGTTAGCAGTAAGGCCAGCCTGTCTCAAGCTTTCAAGAACGGCTTGAAGCCGCTCTAAGTGTGTTTTCCAATCATTGCTAAAAATCACGACATCGTCAAGGTATGCCCCAGCATATTCAGAGTGAGGACGAGGATCTGATCCATCATACGCTGAAAAGTTAGAGGTGCCCGTGAAGACCAAACGGGAGTCTTGTAAATTCATAGAGTCCGTCAGGAGTCGCAAATGCCGTTTTCTCACAACTGCTAGCCTCTAAAGGCACCTGCCAATAGCCTTTCGTGAGATCTAGCGTGGAGATATAGCTCGCCTGACCCAGTTTTTCCAACAGTTCATCGACACGGGGCATGGGATAAGCATCAATTTAGAGACCTTATTCAAGCGTCTGAAATCGATACAGAACCGAACCGAACCGTCTTGCTTTGGGACTAATACGACTGGGCTGCACCAGTCACTTTTACTTTCACGAATTACACCCAGTGTCAGCATCTTTTTACCTCTTGGCGACAATATTTGCGCTTCCGGTATCCGAACGGCCGCATCTGTACGAACATCAGGTGCAGTGGTAATTTTATGTTTTGTAATGTTAGTCTTGCCTGGTAAATCTGAAAAGACATCAGTGTTCCGTTCTATCAAAGATAACAGTTCTGTCTTTTGCGTGTCAGTAAGATCGTTACCAATGGTAACATCGGACTGAGAAACAGCAGCCAAGGAAGTGTTAACCTCTTGTCGGTCGTGCCATTCCTTCAAGAGGTTAATGTGTAAAATCTGGAATGGTTTGCGCCGCCGGTATTCTAACCTTGTAATTTACGGACTCATACGCTCCTCAATAATGGCGGGCCCTGCCATTTAGCTAAGAATTTGTGTGGATCCGAGGGAACCAGTACCAAAACACGATCGCCAGGTTTGAACTCACGGAGCTTGCTGCCTATCGTAAAGACGCTTCTGAGTTTCCTGTTCTCGTTGTTGGTGTTCCACAGCAATAGAGGAAAGCATAGAAATTCTGTCTTGCAACGAAATTAGTCGATCTGCAAAGCTTGGACCTTAGCTGCTCTCTCGTTCCCTATCCATTCCTCACGTACCACATCCAGGATGCCTCGCAGCCGCCTGCCGAATAACAACTCAAGGGACTCAAGCCAGTGGACGCCTGTGGTGATTCTCGCACCACGTACAAAACAAACGGTAGGACAGTATTCCATGTTGTGGGATCATTATGAGCAACTCGCCTGATCATCTGTTTCAATGTTTTGTTAAATCGCCGGTTAAACCATTCGTTTGAGGATGGTAAACAGTAGTACTCAATTTCTTAATAGCAAAGCTGTCACACAATTGTTTCATCACGCGAGAAGTGAAAGGTGTGCCCTGATCAGTTAAGATTTCTCTAGGGATACCAATACGAGTAAAAGTTTCACATAGTGCTTTGGCTACAGCCGAAGAGTTGGCCTTTTCAGCGATCATTTCTGGATATCGTGTCGCATAATCAACCAACACCAGCAAATATTGGTACCCATCCTTAGTCTTAGGTAATGGTCCCACAATATCTAATCCCACACGCTGAAAGGGAACTTCCAATATGGGCATAGGACAAAGGGGAGACGAGGAGGCTTATAAGCAGAGACGATCTGGCAGTCTGGACATGAAGTACAAAATCGTTCAACATCTTTTCCCATATTAAGCCAATAAAATCGTTTTGATAACCGGTCTCTAGTTTTGTCGGCACCAGGTGCCCCCAAGATGTGTGAATGTGCCAGATGCAAAACAGTTTCCCTATGTGCTTCAGGTACCACCAGTTGTTCAATAAATTCCCCCTCCAAATGATCTGAGATCACTCTGAAAAGGCAACCGTCCTTTTCTATAAAGTGTGGGGTTTTCACACCCCGGAATTACGCTCTTGGTAATAAGAGTCATTAGCAGGGCGAGCCTGTTTAAATGCATATTCTAATGAGCTATCAGTATGCTGCAAACGCACAAAATCTGATTGTTCGTTAACACTCGGTTTGTGTTCGAGGCGTTTGCAAGCTGGGAAGATGTAGAAGGAGCAGCCCATTCTGGAAGATTGTCGGGGGTGACCTCCTCCGTCTCGCTGGAGAGATCGGGTTCAATATCTAAGTTGGGCTCTAGATTTTCCCCAGCCGCTACCAGTTCTTCGTCTTGGATTTCTTCTTCTTCTCCCCCCCCACCAAGTTCATTAGTGGACTGGACTACTGGTCCCTTACATTTATTAATCAGTTTCGGAAAAAGGGCATTTCTCCGTCCTATGAGTAATGGCCAAGGGCACGAGTCCGAAACGGCAGACCAAACCTTAAAGTGGCGCCCCCTATAAGTTAAAGGAAGAAGTAAAGTCTGATAATCTTTAACATCACCATGTACACAGCGTATTTTTACAGTCTCACAGTCTCTAAGGCATTGTTCATTAAGACAGTCTCGTCTCACAATACAAAGGTCACTTCCGAATCTAACAATGCTGAGATTTCTGTGTCCCAATTTCACCGGGATCAACAAGCCATCTTTTCCATCCGGATATGTAATAGTTGAGCAACAAATCTCGCCAGTCCAATCCCATTGAATGAGCTGGAGACAAGCGACAATCTCTTGCCAAATGGCCGAGCTGATCACATCGGAAACATCTACGGTCGGCTCCGTTTCGAAATATCCCTCTGACGCCCACGTCGGCGTGCTCTGTAGCCTCCACGGTCTTGTCGACCCGCTGTTGCCGCTGTCTCCCCAGAAACAGGCGTCCCATCTACGACTGGATTTCCCGGGGTCCTACCTGACCCCATTAGATTTTCAGGTCCTGCAGCTTGTCGATCGAAGCGACGAGAATGTCCTGGACGTTCGTTCACAGGTTGCGAAGCAGCACGAAATCCACCGCTCTTTCTCCAAGTGGACTGTGAACCCTCTAATCGTCTGGACATAATCGTTAATGATTTAATATCATGGCGTAGAAATTCATCTCGAAGAACTTCAGGTATGCCGGCCAGTAATATATTCACGACAACTGTTTCCATCATCTCCTTCAAACCAACAGTGCACTTTATGTATCAAATCTTGAATTTGCACGGATTGGGTCATCCATGTTTAGTGTCCAGTCTTTAAGTGCAAATGTTTTAGACTTCTGAAATAAGTCTTCGGCGGCATCCATCTGTGCAACCACTTCTGGTACCACTTGTCACGCTTGGGTCACAGATTTGCACAGAGACACAGAAGGTCGTAGAAAAAGAAGGATTTTTATTCAGACACCGCAAACACATGAGCTTAAACGTGCTCCATGACAAGTCAGATATAACAGTTCCGCTAGGAGCAGAGAGAGATAAAAGCAAACAATCAATTCCCAAACTGACAGGCGCTGCAAGGCTTATAAGTCGGCGGAGTACCGCGCGAGGCTTGTATTACGCGTTATAGTGCAAGGATAAGGAGCAATGTGTAGTCAGTGTTTCAGGGTTTGTGGTTTTCCCAGGGGCGTCTGTCTCTATTTGGGGTGCGATCAGCCCTCCAGCTCACAATATACATATATATATATACACTGTATATGTATATATATATATATATATATACACTGTATATGTGTATATATATATATACACTGTATATGTATATATATATATATATATACACTGTATATGTATATATATATATATATACACTGTATATGTATGTATATATATATATATATACACTGTATATGTATGTATATGTGTGTATATACATATATACTGTATATTTGTGTGTATATACATATATACTGTATATGTGTGTGTATGTGTGTGTGTATATATATATATCTATACTAATAAAAGGCAAAGCCCTGACTGAACGACTGACTCACTCATCACTAATCCTCCTACTTCCCGTGTAGGTAGAAGGCTGAAATTTGGCAGGCTCATTCCTTACAGCTTGCTTACAAAAGTTAAGTAGGTTTCATTTTGCAATTCTACGCGTAACGGTCATAACTGAATCCTACTTACGTACATATATACGGCCATAGCCTGCAGCTCGGTTGCCGCGATGCATGTACTCTGAGCGGCTCACATGAACTGTCTGTGAACACAGTACACAGACAACAAGCAAGAGCTCCAAAGAGCGCTGAACAAAAAACACATTACACAATTGAGAAGGCAGCAAAAGAATATTGTAGCGACCTGGGGTCGAGTCTTGAAGTTTTTAAAGCCGATCGCTGCTGTGCACCTTTCCCAAGCTGTCGGCTAGCAGATTGCCAGCGTTAAACACGCAGCTGTACCCAGCTCTTTAAGTAACGAGCACTCGTGTCCCATACACCGCACGACTACGAGTGTCTCGGCAGCACGCAGCTGTACCCAGCTTCTCAAGTAACGAGCACTCGTGTCCCATACACCGCACGACTCTGAGTGTCTCGGCATTAACTACTTAGATAAAATCTTAGCAATGAATAACAGCTCTGTCCTGTTGTATCTCTTTATTCACAGATAGCCAGTAAACAAAGCTCGACATTATTGCACTGCCATGGTCAAGGTCATGCACGAAGACACATTTCACATAACCGGTACTTTTACAAAATAAATAACCGGACGGCGATGACCCAAACCCACCCAACTAATTGAACACAAACACAACAATTATTTACAAGTTAAGACATTAATAAATACAACAGGAAAAACATTATAAAAAGCAGTGAACGTACAACCTTCCCACAATGCATCACTCCGGCAGCGCTGACTGCCGGGTCGCTACAATATGAAGCGAGTGACACATACAAGCATGTTCATAAGTGCAGCTACTGCAGAAACAAAGCACATGGTGGAAAAAGTCAATATCTAGCTAAAGGAAGACAGTGTAAAAAATGTGGCAAATTGAACCACTTTGCTACAGTTTGCAGGACTGGGAAAGGTAAACCCATGCATGCAGTGTGTGATGTCTCAGATAAAGAGGAAGACAAGCTGTTTATTGATGCAGTAAGAGAGGAACAACCCTCTGAAGCTGAACAAGCCTTTGTAGACATATCAATAGGAAAGCAAGGTGTAAAGCTTAAGTTTAAATTAAGTTTATAGACATGCTGCCGCTAAATATTCAGAGGCAAATCCACAACTTAATACCGGGAATGCCTGTTAAACATCTTAGATTCACAAGTACCGATTTGGGTAGTGAACACTTCGATGAATGAAACCTGTTATCTTTACAATGGTTGACAAACACGGAATGTAACTTGAACACAACACATCCTACAAATACGAACCTGATTCAAAGAAATAATGATAATCAAATCCTTGATGACAGCAACACTCATAACAGTCAGAAAACAATTTCATTGACAATCATGTTACGTTATCTTTAAAATGTTTCCTTTTCTTTTTCATAACTTCTTTAACACACTACTTCTCCTTTTTTGCGGGTATTTTGTTAGTATATATATATATATATATATATATATATATATATATATATATATATATATATATATATATATATATATATATATGTATATATATATATATATACTGTATATGTATGTATATATATACAGTATATATATGTATGTATATATATACAGTATATATATGTATGTATATATATACAGTATATATATGTATATATTGTGGCAGGACGCCTCTTCAACACATGTTCCCGGGGAGCAATCATGGACTGCTCAACAACTTTCCGAGACGCATGGTGGCAACCTCCCTGGCTGAGGATGGTGCCTCAGTTTCCTGCAGGGCTCCATGGGTGATGGAGTTCTCCATGGCCCTGTTGAGATCTGGGGTGGCCGCCTGGGGGTGCTGCATGGGTCCCTGAGCAGGCCTGGACAACTCTGCAGCCTCGCCCAGAAGTGCAATCAGAAGCAGGTGATCAAGCACCTGGAGCACTTCCAGGTGGGCTATAAAAAGGGCCAGCAACCACCACTCAGAGCCAGAATCGGGAGGAAGAGAATGAGGTTGCCAAGGAGGAGTGGTGGTGCAAAAAGGGAGTGTTGTGCTCTTTTGAGTTAGTTGTTGTATATATATATATGTACTAATAAAAGGCAAGCCCTCACTGACTCACTCACTCACTCACTCACTCACTGACTGACTGACTAACTCACCCACTCATCACTAATTCTCCAACTTCCCATGTAGGTAGAAGGCTAAAATTTGGCAGGTTCATTCCTTACAGCTTACTCAGCTGCTGACTGGGAATCAAAAGGTTGCGAGTTCGATCCTGCACCTCTCCGTTTTGAGAAGTAAACTGCTCTTAGTCTTACTATAAAGTAAAAACATACATTTGATTTCAGTCTGTAACAGCCAGTGTAATTTATGATACTTGTAAAGGATAGCTATGTTTTTCTTTTTTTTTAAAGTCAGTTTTATTATCTCGGCCGTGTTCACGAGCCCAAATACACCCCACCCGCGCATCTGATACTGCTGTTTTCACATAGAATGCACATACCATTGCTTGTATACTAAAGTGTCAGCAGGCACTTTTCGTGGCATTACACACAGTTTTGCGCATGCCCTCTGCACACTACTTGTGACTTTAGTCTTTATTAAGTAAGTAAATAAATAAAGGTAAATCATGTCATAAAATGAATTCTTCAAAATGTCACATATATTTGTCTCTTTCTTTTTTTAAAATGTGCACCACAGAGGAAGTCATAATAAACAATTGTCTAAGTTGCATGTTAAGGCGGCTTTTTGTTTCTGCAGTTATATTTTTGAATAAAAGCGTAATTGCTGTGTTAGATTTGTAGCTTTTGTGAAAGAATTTGTGTGATACTTCAGGCTTCATACATTATATAGTTTATGCCTACATTTTGTCATCTACTAGTAGAATATAAAAAACGTTTCTGTTTTAACAATGTGTTTACACAGATTACAGCACATTTAGATGACAAAAAACGCTGGTGGAGAGCTGTGAACAATTTTAAGAAGTGATTTAAGATGGGACGGATTTACAAGTTTTTTCGTAGGCTCTGGTAATTCTAGTGTTAACAAATAGTTATTGGTATATTTTCCCTCACTTTAAAAAGGTTTTCTTTTCTTCTTAATAAAAATTTAAAAGCAGTACTTCATTGCTGCAAAGCGTGGGGATTTTACTATATACAGTATATATATGTAGATATGTATATATGTATAGATATATGTAGATATATATATGTATATATATGTAGATATGTATATGTGTATATATATATATATATATGTGTGTGTATGTATGTATGTATGTATCTGTGTATATATGTATGTGTATGTGTATATATATGTTTATTTATGTGTATGTATGTATGTTGTCACACACGTGCGCATGGGCGGCAGCTAAAGGGCTTAAATGAAGGCAGTTCGGAGGCATGCCGGGATGTGGCAGAGTGCACTCACTCTTTTTCTCACTTCCCTGTAGACCATTCCTAGGAGACTCCACTTGGCTCTCTTGACTTTACTTCCGGGACCGAACCAATGGAAACAGACCTTACCAGCTCCGGCCCCCGTGATATCACGTCCGGGCCTGAGCCAATGAGCGATGAACACATGCCCGATCCTTATGACCTCACTTCCTGTCTTCCCCTTTAAAAGCCTGCCTTTTTCCCCTTTTCCCTCAGTCTTGTTTTGGACTCCGTTGTATGCACTTCATTGCTAATTATTGTGATAAAAACGACTTTTGCAGCCGGGATACCATATTACATGGGTGGCTGCCCCAAACCTTCATCTGTTCATGTCTCGTTATTGTGACAATGTGTATATGTATATATGTATATGTGTGTGTGTATCTATGTGTGTATATGTATGTGTATATATATATATATGTAGATGTGTATATGTATATATATATGTATATATGTGTATATGTAGATATGTGTATATATGTATATGTATATATATTTATATGTGTGTGTGTATATATATATATATATATATATATATATATGACAGCTACAAATTTCTTTCACTATCTTCAAATCAGGAACTTTGTTAAACAGAACCTTCCAGATTTTCCTCATCTTGCACCCTCATCCACGCTGGAAAATTATTGCTCAATTTCAAGGAGTTAGACTCCATCTCTACAATATATAAAATCCTTTACAATCCCTTCCTTTCAAAGATCCAAGAGGACACTGGGAAAATGACCTCTCAATTAATATATCAGAAAAGGAGTGGAAAGTAGCAATGCAGAGAATTCACTCAAGCTCCATATGCTAAAGCATACAATTATACAACTCAAAATTATATATCGAGCACATCTGTCTCGACTAAAACTCTCAAAATGTTTCCAGGGCATGATCCAACCTGCGAACGTTGCAACCAAGCCCCAGCCTCACTAGGTCACATGTTCTGGGCCTGCTCCAAATTAACATTATTCTGGACAAAAATTTTTAATTACCTCTCAGACAGTCTTGGACTCACAATCCCTCCTAACCCATTAACAGCTGTGTTTGGGGTTCTTCCAGAGGGTCTTAAAGTGGAGAAAGACAAACAAACTGTGATTGCATTCACTACACTGTTGGCACGCAGACTTATTCTGATAAACTGGAAGAACCCAAACTCTCCTCTTTAAGTCAGTGGGAAACTGATGTGTTATATTATTTAAAATTGGAAAAATCAAATACTCAGTTAGAGGATCTGTGCAGACTTTTTTCAAAACATGGCAGGATCTAATCAGTAATATTTTGAAATGATTTTATAAAGCACAGAGAATTTGTTGATTTAGGTATTTTTAAAAGCCTTAAATTTTACACCGTTTGGCTTGCTCTCTCTCTCAAGGGTGGGGATCGATCTGTTCTTAGCATAATTTTTTTTTTTTGTAAAAACTTGATTGCTATGTATTGATTGTAATAAAATTAATAAATAAATAAATAAAAAACGACTTTTGCAGCCGGGATACCATATTACATGGGTGGCTGCCCCAAACCTTCATCTGTTCATGTCTCGTTATTGTGACAATGTGTATATGTATATATGTATATGTGTGTGTGTATCTATGTGTGTATATGTATGTGTATATATATATATGTAGATGTGTATATGTATATATATATGTATATATGTGTATATGTAGATATGTGTATATATGTATATGTATATATATTTATATGTGTGTGTGTGTATATATATATATATATATATATATATATGACAGCAACACTCATAACAGTGACAAAACAATTACATTGACAATCATGTTACTTTATTTTTAAAATGTTTCCTTTTCTTTTTCATAACTTCTTTAACACACTACTTCTCCGCTGTGAAGCACGGGTATTTTGCTAGTACAGTGGTACCTTAGTATACGTCCTTAATCCGTTCCAGATCCTTGGACTTATACCAAACAGGACTTATACCAAACAAATTTTTCCCATAAGAAATAATAGGAAAATGATTAATTCGTTCCCATGAAAAAAAAAAATCCTATTGTTATTGGCATATTATACATTGATGGGGTAGTATAAAATAATTTAAACACTGCTTAATACTAAAATACATAAATACAAAAGCAATTAGATGAAATAAATGAAAATGACTTGTCTGATAACAATGAGTTTAATTTTACTGCACAACAAAGGAGAGCGTTACAGCTCTTCCAAAGGAGCCTCTTCAGGCAATTGTGAAGCACTGCCGTTGTTCTTTTTCTGGCAGTCTTCAATCCAAATCCCTAAAGCAGATTCCATCCAGACTACTGCCTTATTACATCCACTTACAACTCGTTTTGCACCCTGGTTAAAAGGACACTGCGGCCATAGATCTTATATTCCTTTCCTACTTTTTAAATAAAAAGAATCGTAGCCTTCAACAAATCCAAAACGTTTACCTTTTTGGCAATCATTAACATCTTCCGTTTGCACTTGGGCACAGCCCCTGAAGCAGTAGCAGATCGTTTTGGAGCCATAATGAAGGGCTTGACTATGCACAAAGATAAACACAAAAGAGCACAAAAGTTAACTCCTTACACAGCGAAACACGTTGATGCTGAATGAGTGAGACGAGACTTCCTGGTTAACACTGCATTCAGCACGCAGGAACTTAACTGCGTGCTCTGATTGGTTAGCTTCTCAGTCAGGAGAACTTAAGTGCGTGCTCTGATTGGTTAGCTTCTCAGTCATCCGCCAATAGCGTCCCTTGTATGAAATCAACTGGGCAAACCAACTGAGGAAGCATGTACAGGAAGTAAAAAGACACATTGTCCACAGAACCCGCGAAGCAGCGAAAAATCCGCATTATACATTTAGTTATGTTTTCATATAAAATCCACTATAGAGTGAAGCTGCGAAAGTCAAAGCGCAATATAGCGAGGGATTACTGTACAGGTTAAAACTTGGCCCTTTTTTTTGAAGGCACGCGGCCAGTATACCACACGTGTTGTTCTAGCACACGAGTCGTATTCCAAACAAAGGTCGTATACCAAGCAAAATATTTTGCCTCTAAACAGGACATATACCAAGTTGGACCTATTCCAAAGCAGACGTATACCGAGGTACCACTGTATATATATATATATATATATATATATATATATATATATATATATATATATATATATATATATATGATATATATATATGAATATATATATATATATAAATATATATATATATATATATATATATACTGTATATATATATATTTATATATGGGACATTGAGTATAAATTTATGGTACTTGCTAAAGTTTTTTCTGTTTTATTCTTTCAATCATGATCAACCTCTAACACCAGCTCACCTCTCCTGATCTGACTCTAGGTAACAGCGCCAGCGTAAATTTACACCCAATCTGACGCTGTTCATTTTCAAATAATATTGCATTAGTGCGATGATGTTTTCTGATTGGTACTATTCAGGTCATAAAATGATTTCTTCAAAATGTAATTTCTTTCAGGTGTATAATAGTAAACCACAGCATAGAGAGGAAGGGCTGTCCTTGCGTGTGTGAGAACTGTTAACATTTGAATTTGATAATTGCATATAGTGCTGAACTGACCTGATAAAAGGTCATAAAATGAATAATTCCAAATAACATGTATATCTAGGTTTCTGTTTTGTTTTTTTTTTGACATCATAAACCATAAGGTACATACTAATTTGCGTGAGCAGGAACACTCAATAAAACTGAATAAAAAAAATCAGTTGATGGTGAGATACGAAGAAGGCAGATTCACCAGCATTTGTGTGTCAGCTTTTATCCCTCCAGACCTGAGAATGTCCAGTTCCATTGCCTCAAAACACCACTCACATCTACAGTTATTCCCAGTTTCAAATAAAAACTAACAGCATCAGATCCCTAGGGCGGTAGTATGTATCATGACTGAGAGAATAAAAGTGGAAAAAAAGGGTAGCTTTTACAAGTACGGTACTATAAAT
Source organism: Polypterus senegalus (assembly GCF_016835505.1). Classification (NCBI taxonomy): domain Eukaryota; kingdom Metazoa; phylum Chordata; class Cladistia; order Polypteriformes; family Polypteridae; genus Polypterus; species Polypterus senegalus. The sequence goes on along the minus strand of NC_053156.1, from coordinate 193,651,481 downwards.
GTACACAGTCTGTTACAGACACAAACCAAATGCATGTGTGTACTGTATAATTTTAGCAATAAGAGCAGCTCACTACTGAAAACGGCTAATATAGGACGCAGTGGGGATCAAACCAGGGACTCTTGATTACAAGTCAGCAAATCTTACCACTACGCCATGTATTGTCTTTGAACCTTTTGTGAAAGTGTTTATTTGATCTTTGGACTTGAGGCTTCACACATTCTATAGTTGATGCCTACATTTTGTAACATTTATTACTGAAATATGAAAAAGTTTCTGTTTTAACAATGTGTTTACACAGATTACTGTAGAAACGGAACACACATGAAATGCATGTGTTCCAAATAATGATCTATTATTTCCACTCTAAAACTCAAGCAGTTCACTCCCAGATAATCAAACAAGGTAAGAGCTGGGACTTTATTAACGTTCTGCGACGGTGGGGGGATGGAATAGCAGGCTGCTTGCTGCTTGTTTTAATCGGCACGTTTACAGGACAAAAGACGCTGGATTTACGAATTTTCTCATAGGCTCTGGTAATTCAGGTGTTAAACAGAGTAGGAGCAAGAACACACCCCTGATGAACCCCGGAAACAACTGGGAAAAATGCAGAGGTTCTGTCTCCAATCTGTATACCACTCACAGTACCAGTGAACAGAACCACAGAAGCATGATATCCAGCAACCTTGAGGGGATCCCGAGAAATCTCAAGATGTTCCACAGGGCAGCTCGATAAACTGAGTCATACATTTTATAAAAATCGACAAAAGCTGCAAAGAAACTCTGCCGATATTCGTGTTTGTGCTCCATGAGAACCCTCAGTGTCAGGATGCGATAGTTGATAGACTTCTTAAGAATAAGTTAAACATTGTTACCCCCTTGCAGTTGTCCAATCCAGGTGGTCACCCTTCCGTTTCCAGATAGCGGTGACAAGTCCCATTTTACAGTCATTAGAGATGAGGCCAGTCTCCCAAATGGAATCATTGCTTGCAATGCCACAGGACAGCCTTACCGCCAGCCTGGAGAAGTTCACCCCGGATACCACAGATCCCTGCAGCTTTCCCTACCCTCAGGTGGTTCACCACCTGTGTAATCTCAGTGAGATTGGGTGGTTCAAAGCTAACTGGAGGATCAGCCTCAAGAACTGTGGACTCAGAGATATCCAATGTCCTAGTCAGAGTATCAGCTTTAAACAGCTGGTCAAAGTATCCAGTCTAGCAGGTCACAGCTGCAGTGTCATCCATAAGGACCATTCAATCAGCTGCCCTGACTGCGACTCTCCGAGGAACAGATTTGGATGTGTGTATGTCCTGGGCATGACAACTTGCAGGGAAATCATGGGGGTTGCTGGCAGGATTAGCATTCCTGCCACCATAAAAAAAACCATGCAGCTCTGAGAAGACAGAAAGGATTCCTTTTTGCTCTCTGTGGAAGGGATGGGGGAAAGCCCTTGGAAGCCCCAGCCCTGGAAGAGTCAAAACCATCAGAGAGCCAATGGAGACAGGCTTGTCGGGGATCAGAACTGGTGTGGTGCTGAGGCGTCATCCACTGCACAGCAGCACTCGAGCCCCAGTTTGCAGCGGCCCATCCGGGTAGACACATGGAATTGTACATAAGTTAAAATAATTTCTTTTCTATCAAAAATGTTATATCCACAAATAAATGCAGGTAAACAGATAAGTGACTGATAAGTGAATAAAAATACGAAAAGCATTATAAAATAGGAGATAAAAATAACTGCGGTGGGTTGGCGCCCTGTCCGGGTTGGAAAATGACTGACTGACTGAGATAAAAATACATAAAATACAAGTATTTTTTATTTAGGACTCATTTTGCTTTGTCACTGCTATTTCTGGAATACCACAGATATTAGGAGTATAGTTACTGTGAGTTTGTCAATGTGAAAACAGTAAGTACAAATGTGACTGCAGTTTTAAAGCAAATAAGTCATTAAGCTCAAGCACAAAAATCAATTTTAAGAAGCATCTCTGGCTTTTTTTACTGTCATTTTAGTTTGGAACACTACTTTATATGAATGTTTACACACACAACATCCAAGAAAGGCTGACTGCAGCCATGTAGCTTAAGGTAACATGAAACATAAATAATTATATATATATAGAATATATATATAAAAGTCATAAAATAAATAAGACTTGTTAAAACATATGTGAAAAATCTTTTTCATACTGTTGTGTATGCACACATGTATAAGAAAATACCCAATTTTAAAAGTGAATTTATATTTAATATCAAGTCATTGAATACTGTGACATGTTTATCAATTTAAAGAATTGTACCAAATTTACAATTAAAATTAGGTTTATTAAGTCTAATGAACAAAACCACATTTAGTCAAATCAAGAATAAATAATGACAAAGACAAAACAATAAAGGAAACAAATAAAACAAGATCTCAATAGTACTTTGTTAATTTAGTTAGTTTAAAGCAGTTTAAGTTAATATTTGCTTGTGCCTGATTATGGCAATGTATGTCTAATCCTGTGCCTGCTTTAAGTTTAATTTTTTACCTTTATACAGTACATGCGAATATTCTGTATTTTATACTCTAAAGACGGGATGCTATTTTATAATGCTAATAAAGAAAAAAGTAAAAATAAATTACCAATATCTGCAATGCCAAAAAATTCTGCTATAGAAGTAAATCAATTAGCAGCCATTTTGAAAAGGTTTGCTAGATTTACATTCACCATTTTAAACAGGCCCTATGGCTCTTTCCTGAAGCACATGGGTCAGTTGACTATTATTTCCTGCTTAAGGAGTTATGTCTTTTTTTATAAAAAGAATAACATAAATATGAATACGCAAACTGTACACTATTTAATTTTTAAATTGTTAATTTGCCTCTTTTACATATTCCGTATTTATGTTATGTGTTAATTAGTTAGATTTTGATCATCTGCCTGCAGGAATGCCACCATTATATGGTTCCTTCTTCCATTTTCTAAACGTACAGTATCTATTCCATTTCAGGCTTGTAAGAAGCTGCAAGTTATCCCATTCGTTCTAACAGCAAGACAAGAACAACAGCCTTTGGTGAAATACCAGTTTACTGCAGTTTTAAACAGTAACACAGTGGAATTATTAGTTTTATATTAGTTTATTCCAGAAGCAGGCATTGTTTCTGCTATGCATGTGTTTATAGTAGCTTGATATCTCAGAGTTAAGTTCAAGTTCAAGTTAATTGTCATGTGCACAGTAAGGAAACATGTTTCCCTGTACAATGAAATTCTTTCTTTGCTGTCCACACCAAATGACAAAACCAATGTATAAAGATAAATATAAATAACTAGCCATGTGTGCCCAACTACGTTGCGCGTGTTAAAGTTGACTGTGAAGGGCTCCCTGTTTAAATGTGGCTGCCAGTCGTGAACTGGGCCCTTCGTCGCACAGCATTATGATTTTTTATAAGGGCAACAAAATTACAAAAGAAAACCCTTGGACATTGATTCGATAGGAACGACCTACTCGGAATCACTGTCCGAATAGTAATTATGTGGTGGTGTAGGAGCATTTCTGCTTCTGTCTGTTCCATCTCGTTTTCACGACGCTATCGTTTCCTCTCACGATGTCTTCTCAACCTTTCTCCAATCTCACAGGTTGCTCACACGGAGCAATGGTTATAAAAGGGGGACACATAGGTATCCAGGCTCTTTAAAGCATAAATAGGGATCACTTCACTGACATGTGAGCAAGCCACGGTACAACTGTGAGACGCGCAGCACTCACCGGCTACAACGTAACAATAATAATTTCTGGAACGTGCTGTTACATTGTCATTCATTTTACCCACTGTGTTTCTTTCATCCATATGTTACGTAGGCACGTACCTTTTATCTTCGGCAATCTCATTCTCTAACCAGGCCTCAGGAGCTAACCAGCATAACACTGTCCACCACCCCTTTCGTTATTCCGGCACATTGTTGACATCCATGAGTAACAACAACGTACTAAACTGGAAGGTGGTCTACGCATGCATAGAATTCGCGGACAAACAAAGATCAAGATCTAAATGAAGATCTCTTTAGTTAATTTAAAGCACAACAATTTGTTTAGTTTGAATGTTTGTGTTTTGAGGTGTGACTGGAGTACTACAGTCTTCAGTAGTATAAGCCTGGAGGAGATTCTTAATGCAATGCCTATGTTTTAGCTGTCTCTCTACTGCCATCTAGTGCTTCTTCTTCTAATTCATTCGCGGACAAACAAATATCAAGATCCAAATGAAGATTATATATAGAGATAAGTAGCAGATAGACAATAAGTAACAGAGGCAGCATAAAGTATAGAAACAGAATAGAAGTATAAAGTGTAATTGTGCAAGTAGGTGTGTGATGGATAAGTCCAGTACAGTTGTGTAAGGTAGACAGAATGAGGTGGACCATGGCTATAAACTCCAGTCAGTTATTCAGGAGTCTAATGGCCTTAGGATAGAAAGAGTTCTTTTGCCTGGAAGTCCTGCATTTCATACTTCTATACCTCCTGCCTGAGGGTAGAAGTGTGAACAGTTCATGTTGGGGTGGGTGGGGTCCCTGAGAATTGAAGCAGTTCTCCTGCGGACTGTGCAGTTGTAGATGCTCTGCAGAGAGGGCACAGGTGTCCTGGTGATCTTTTCAGAAGTCTTTACCACTGCAGGCGTTTGTGGTCCATAGCAGTAGTGTTGCCGTACCACATGGTGATGCAGCTGGTCAAGATGCTCTCAACAATGCAGCTGTAAAAGTTGCCGAGGATCTTAATTGACATACCAAACTTCCTCAGCCTCCTCAGAAGGTACAGCCGCTGTTAAGCCCTCTTGACCAGTTGTGCGGTGTTAAGAGTCCAAGTGAGGACCTCACGGATGTAGACGCCCAGGTATTTAATACTGCTCACCCTTTCCACTTCAAGCCATTGGATGAACAGTGGCCGGTGAGGTCTCCTCTCCTTCCTCATGTCCACTATCATCTCCTTTGTCTTGTCTGTGTTGAGGGAGAGGTTGTTGTCCTCACAACATGACACCAGACTGTCCACCTCCCTCCTGTAGGCCGCCTCATCCCCACCAGTGATGCGTCCAATCACTGAAGTGTCATCTGTAAACTTCAGGATGATGTTATCTTTGTGGGAGGTGACACAGTCATGAGTGAACAGGATGTAGAGGATGGGGCTGAGGATGCATCCCTGTGGCGTGCCTGTGTTTGTGATAATGGTGGCTGAAATCTTATTACCAGTCCTGACAGACTGGGGCCTGCCAGTCAGAAAGTGTAGGAGCCTGTCATAGAGGGTGGAGTGCAGGCCAAGTGCAGACAGTTTATGGGTGAGTTTATGGGGGATAACTGTGTTAAAGGCAGAGCTGTACTCAACAAAGAGCATCCTGATGTAGGAGCCTTTGTTTTCCAGATGGGAGAGGGAATAATGTAGTGTGGCTGCGATGGCATCTGAACTGGACCTGTTGGGCCGGTAGGCATACTTCAGGGAGTCCAGAATGTCTGTTATGCTGCTCTGAATGTGGGCCAGCACCACTCTCTCAAAACACTTCATGTTGATTGGAGTGAGTGCTACCAGCCTGTAATCATTCAGGCAGGTGGGTGGGCTTTTTTTAGCAAGGGGAACAATAATCATAGTCTTAAAGCAGGACGGAATGATGCGCTGACTGAGGGAAAGGTTGAAGATGGAGCAGAGAACATCAGCCAGCTCATTGGCACATGTTTTGAGAGCCCGCCCAGGGATGTTGTCTGGTCCAGCTGCCTTATGGGGGTTGATCTTCCTTAGTGCTTTGTGTACCTGACCTGAAGAGACCGTAGGGGGTTGTGTGGTCCAGGTGTGTGTATGCCTCCACTCTGTGCTGTTGCTTGATGTCCCAAAGCGGGTGTAGAAAATGTTGAGATCATCCGGCAGACTGTCTGTGGAGCTGATTGTGCTGGTGGTGGTCGTCTGTGATGTTCTGTAGGCCCTGCCACATACATCCAGAGTCAGCAGTAGAATAGAAGCCCTCCAGCTTCTCTCTGTACTGCCTCTTGGCTGCTGTGATGGCTTTTCCTAGTCCATACTTGCAGCTTTGTACTCCGTCTCAGTGCCTGATCTAAATGCAAGAGAGTGGCAACGCAGCATGTGGCGTACCTGACTGTTTATCCAGGGCTTCTGGTTGGGGAACTTCCTGACTGGTATTGTGGGCACGATGTTGTCAATACAGGTGCTAATGTACCCAGTCACATACGCATAGTCCTGTATGCTGATAGAAGAGTCCTTTAGAGTGGCTGCAACCCTAAACACATCCCAGTCTGTCTGAGCAAAACAGTCCTGCAGGGTGCTCTCAGTCTCTGGGTTCTAAAGTTTAACTTGCTTAATGATAGGGTTTGTTTGCTTCAGCCTTTGTCTGCAGGCTGGGTACAGGAAGAGGGTGACATGGTCTGATTCTCTAAAGTGGGGCGGGGTGCAGCCCTGTATGCACCACGTATGTTGTTGTAAGTATGATCCAGTGTGTTCTTCTCACAGGTGGGAATGTTCACGTGTTGGTGGTATTTGGGAAGTATAGTCCGTAAATTGCACTAATTGCACAGGTGTTGCATATCTTAGACCATAATTCATTTTATTAATGTTATGTAGTATTCAGAATTTCGCCTTGAATTGAGGAACTCCATCATGGAATTTCGTAAGAGTCATCCATGCATGTCAGAACACAGAAGAAGAGGAAGGGTTGGCAGGGCTCTTGAAGATCAAGGGCCGGATGCCTGAGATCTGAGTGCTAAAGCCCCAGAAGTCCCCCAATCAATGCCACCAGTATGGATTTTTGCTAATGTGTTTGTATTAAATGTGATATTTTTAGTATAAACATTTAATGTCTGTACAATTCAATATGTATTTAGATAATAAATATCTATATAAAATAACCTCATTATCACATTTTTGTATAAATCCTAGTTAATAGCCAGATTTTGTAAGAAAACTGCCATTTTTCATATACTATATTTTCAATGCAAAATAAAAATAAGATTCATTGAGCATTGTTTTCAACAAATCAATACTAAAGCCGGAAGAAAATTATCTTGTGTATCTTTACTACTTATGAAAGTTTCTTCAAAAAATAATTGTCAGTGCTCCTAAAATGAAAGCACAAATCAAACACAAACTTGTATTTGTTTCTTGTAAGCAGCACAAAACACACACAAATACCGTACATGCCAATCATCACTGCAATGTATTGTGGGAAGATGGGGACTGCTAATGAGCAACAGACACTATGAATATGTCTAAAAAACTACTTGAATGAGGGGAAAGGAGTCTCGGCAGCTTCCTCAGAACAATAAGTAGTACGTTGACTTCAGCACTGTTGGAGGCAGGTGGCTGGCAATTCAGCATAAGTCAAGGATGCTTTTTGTTCTAACAGAAAATGAGGCAAGAGGACATTCACACTGGAAGGATGTAGAATGGGCACCTTTCTTTGGGAAGGAGGTATTTAGATTACCCAGTAAAGGCGAGGCAAGGCTGTGCAGGATTGAGGAAATGTTATTAGTTATCCTCCAAGCCAACAGCTGGCTAACAGAGTCAAAGGAGGAGTTGGGCTGAAGGCTTGCTCGATTGGTAGAACCGGAAATCCTGGACCCATGAGGATGATACATAAGTATGCAAGAAAGATTATGGTTCACAGGGCAGAACAGTAATGCAGTTTTGCTTTCAATTTTTACATGAGAATAACAGTAACGTTACATAGAAGCTAGATGCATCATGTGATCAATGTGGCTTTTTTCTCTGCTTTTCTTTCACTTTTAAATACATGTGTCTCTGTTTTAAAGAATGTGAGTAACACATTTCTCTTTCTAATGATATCTGTCTCTGGACATTAAGTGTTCTGTACCTCTGCAAAATGAAACATAATGAAAGATAGTTGGCTAAATTTACAGAGGTTAGCATTTCCATCTGTTTTCTGAATCCACATAATTGAAATTTTACATTGCAAGAAGCCAAAGCCTGTTCTAGCAGCATCAGATACAAGGCAGAAAAAATCTGGACAGCATCACCTGACCATATACAGTAGTATTGATTCAGAATATAGCACATAATTACTACAGATTTTTAAAAGTGTATTTTTACCATGTTCTTTTTGTTAATCTTCACAGTACTGTTAATTGATTAGGAAAATACAATGCTATTGTGAAAGACTACATACAGTTTAATGATGGGCCAGTTTGTCAGTTTTCGGCAGCCTTTTAAATGCAAATTTGGAAGAAATATTGTGTTGTGAAAAAACAATGTTACTGACCAAGAAGAATTAAAATAGTCATGAAGTACCAATCCCCAACTGACCATTGCACTGATTTACACAGCTTTCATTTTATTACCATCTGGTTTGAAAACAGCACACAGCAGGACCACAAGGCTCTGAAAAGAGTGGAGTGGTCAGCTGAACACACCACTGGGCACACTTTAACTTTCAGGATATCTATGCTAAGTGATTTCATATCAACAACAGCCTCTTCTGTGTGCTGCGTTCAAGGAAATGCTGGACCAGTCAACAGAGACTGAGGAGAAACTTCTTTCCACGGTCCTTCCACATCCTAAATGAGGACATTGCATGGAGCTATATAATGTCCTTGTGTCAATTCTCATATGTCTTGTGTATGTATGCTTACATTCATCATTTATTTATAATTATTATTAATATGTATTTTTACAAGATTAATGTTGAATTTCTAGTAGTTGGCTTGCAGGCTTATTATAAACCAAGATAGTTTTCACGTGTCATTGTGCTGGCAGTTTACATTCTCCCCTCGGCACACACGGCAGTCGTAACAGACACAGTATATTCTGTAGTAACCAAACTCACTACTAACCAGCTCTTTCAACACAGTTTTATGGACTTTAACCATGTTTCACTTTCCTATATCTGTCACCAATTTTCAACATTTGTGAACAGTACAACAAGGGAAAGCAGGAGCCTAGACTTGTTATATTTGAATGTCAAAAAGGCATATACCTCTGTTGCTTTTCCACCTTTTGGCAGATCTGACCGTACTTTCATATAGTTCATACCCCCATATAAGCCCATTGTCTAGGTTCTGCTAGTTACCACAAGGACTCTGCAGAAATTGAAGAATGAGACAGAGGTGGCTCTGAAGGGTGCCTTTGAGAATACTGACTGGGACATGCTTAATGAGTCAAATGGTGAGAAGTGGTAGCTCTCTGGCTAAAGGATCTGTGCTGGTATCTGGAAGGTTGGCAGTTTGAATCCTGGTAGTAATAGAAGGAATGCTACTCCGTTGAGCCCTTGAGCAACATCCTTAACCTGCAGTTGTTCCAGGGGCACAGTACAAACACAGTAGCTAACCTTGAGCTCTGACACCAAGTTCTCTCTCCCCTTGTGTGTCTCTGGAGAGTACGTTGGGGTATGTGAAAAATGAGAAGCTCCTAATGCAAGAAATGCTATAACTGAAAATTATTTATTATTATTGGCTACTGTATCACGGGTTACATCAAGTTTTATGTGTATAACACAGTTCCAACAAAGACATTGCAGTGTTTTCCCGGAAATGATCTATAGATCACAAACAACCTGAAAGCCCTACTGAGTAAGAAGAAGAATGCATTCAGGCCTAGAGATAAGAAGGAAATCAAGTCGGGGAAAGCCCACTACAGAGACAAACTTGAGCACAAGTTAGAGCCGAACAACGATAAGGAAGTGGGAAATGGCTGGAGGACTGTTACTGGCATACAGGCAGCCTGTGTAGTCTAAAGAGGAAGAGAATAACAACAGAGCTAATGAAATTGAACTAGTTCTTCAACAAATTTTACATATTTTGTCAGTCCAGCCTCCCCAACAATACTGCTAGCCTCTGTGTGCATGCTCAGAAGGTTTCAGAATCCTAACTTCCATCTCTATCCTAACTTACAATACTGTACAATTATATCACAATCATCTCTCCAAACTCCTTCCAATTCCTGGACTGTTCTTGCAGATCAAGTGAGAGAGCTGGAGAAGCTCTGCGTGAACAAAGCTGCAGGATCGGATGGAATTAGGCAGATGGTGCTAAAGCCATATGCCAGCCAACTCTGTGGGGTTTTTCAGCACCTGTTTTCTCTTTCCCTTTGTTTGCAGAAGGCTTCACAGCTGTGGAAAAAATCCTCTGTGGTCCTGGTGCCAAAGAAAGGGCATTCCAGTGACCCCAAGGACCTCTGACCAGTTGCTCTTTCTTATGAAGACATTTGTAAGGCTTGTCCTGAAACAGCTCTGACCCCTGGTTTTGGAACATTTTGTTCCTGTGTAGTTTGCCTATCAGGAACACATAGTTTTGGAGGACGCTCTTAGTTACATTCTCCACAGAGCCTACTCCCACTAGGACAAGGCTGCCACCACAGTCAGGATAATGTTCTGTGATTTTTCTAGCGACTTTAACATCATTCAGTCTCAACAACTGAGGAAAAAAGCTCAAGGCTATGCATCTTCATGCCCCCACAATCATCTGGATTACCTTGCCAACAGATAGCAATTTGTGAAGCTTATAAATTGTTTATCAGAAATTGCCTTGTGTAATGCTGAAGTACTTCAAGGAACTGTCCTGTCTCTTCCTGTTTAATCTCTAGACAACAGGCTTGCAGCACAATACCAGCACTTGCCATCTAAAGAAATTCTCAGGTGACTCCTCCATCATAGGCTGTACAGGTGACTTTGTCTTATGGTACAAGAACAACCACTTGAAGCTCAACATCAGCAAGACACAAGAGTTACTGGTAGACTTCCAGCATGTAAAGGAGGCTTTAAGACCAGTTACCATTCAAGGGGATGATGTGGAAGTGGTGTTGAATTACTACTACTGCTATCGGGCAAATCAATGCTCCCTCCTGACTAAATACTTACACACTCTAAATTGCTATTTCTGTACAAATAAACATTTATAATTTATTTATCTATTAAATTATTGTATTGTTTATTCTGTGAGTCTGTATCTTTGTTATTATGTTTGTGCTGCTGTATGCATCTAAATTTCCTCTATGGATCAATAAAATTTATCTAAACTAATCTGTTCTAATGTAATCAAATATAATGCACACTACCATTTCCATTGTATATATTAATGTTTATAGAATTGTATTTTTTTTTTGTTTATTGTCTTTTTTATATATAATTCTTTTTAATGTACAGTGTTGGAGATTTGCAACTAAGCATTGCACTACACACTGTATTTTACTGTGTATAACTGTATGTGACAAATGATATTTGATTTGATTTCCACTTCATTATTGTATATTTAAATAAATTAGTGTCACAAGATAAACTCTAGACACCACAATGCCCAGGCTCTAGAGCAAAGTTGGTTATTTTCAAATGGGCACTGTAAGACCACCAAGAGTTTTTCTAGCTATTACTATTAATAAACTTAATTGTCTTTCTACTTTTCTCAAGAATACAGATTCATGATAAAATGTAACTGATGCAGCTGGTTATGTTGAAATACCAGAAGACAGGGACATGACCTAGCCATTCCATTAAAATTTAATACTGATGTCAAAAACTAAAATGCGCAGAGCATTGTATAGATAAGAAAACAAGACTGAAATACAAATGAGAGTTGAACTAGAAAACTCACAGGATTTACGTTTAGGAATAGGTTTACATTATGTATACATGCACACATTTCTTTTAACCACTTCAACACACTGCCTGCCTATGCAACACTGCCTGCTTGAGGTATAACTGAACTAGTGAAAACAGGATAAGGAATACATCACATAAGCAGATGTATGTTTTCTATAAAGTAAAATGAAGTAATTGTCTATATTTGTTTATTATGGTGGCAGAGTGATGCAAAGTATGTTGATATGTAATTAACAAATTAAATGTACTCTGACAATAAAACTAAATGCCTCTTCTACTAATACAAATATGGAGTCTTTATTAGATATCCAAATCAAACGCAAATTTTGCAATTCATATTTTTGGCAGGGTCAATCTATACTAATTTAGGCAAAGCCCTCACTCACTCACTCACTCACTCACTCACTGACTCACTCACTCACTCACTCACTGACTCATCACTAATTCTCCAACTTCCCGTGTGGGTGGAAGGCTGAAATTTGGCAGGTTGATTCCTTACAGCTTCCTTACAAAAGTTGGGCAGGTTTTATATCGAAATTCTACGCGTAATGGTCATAACTGGAAGCAGTTTTTCTCCATTTACTGTAATGGAGATGAGCTTCAACGCCGTGGGGGAGTTTCGTGTGACATCATCACGCCTCCCACGTAATCACGCAGTACATAGAAAACCAGGAAGACCTGAAAAAGCGCTCAAGAAAACATGCATTATATAATTGAGAAGGCAGCGAAACAATAAGAAGCGAGTTCTGCTACTTCGGAAACAAAGCACGATGTAAACCTACACTTTAAATTAAGTTCATAGACAGGCTGCCGCTGGCGTTTGTAATTTAGTGCCTGCCCATAGAAGGCCGTCCGTCAGCGGCAATCAATAGCAAACTGCCACGGGTAAATATTCACGGTTGAAGGACTGTGCTTATGGAGAGGAAGATGAGATGGTCAGGGTGGTGTTTGACACAAACTCAGCGAAACTGCGAGAGAAAGTTTTAAGTGCCAGGACTAAGGTAACATTAAATAAAGCTATGGACATAGCACGAGATGGCACCAGCACAGCTGGGAACCTTCGATGCAAGTACACGAGTGGCTCACGTGAACTGGCGCAGTGCACAGATAAAAAAACAACAGTTCCAAAAAGCGCTGAACAAAACCGAATTACACAGTTGAAAAGGCAGCAAAAAATATGAAGCGTCTGATAAGCATATTCATAAATGCAGCTACTGTGGAAACAAAGCACACGGTGGAAAAAGTCAATGTCCTGCTAAAGGAAGACAGTGTAAAAAAAACCCGTGCATGCAGTGTGTCAGGTCTCAGATAAAGAAGAAGACGAGCTGTTTATTGATGCAGTAAGAAACGAATCGATGAATGAAACCTGTCATCTTTACAGCGATTGACAAACACGGAATGTAACTTGAACACAACACATCCTACAAATACGAACCTGATTGAAAGAAATAATGATAATCAAATCCTTGATGACAGCAACATTCAATAACACTCACAAAACAATTACTGTATATTGACAATCATGTTACGTTATTTTTAAAATGTTCCCTTTTCTTTTCATAACTTCTACTTCTCCACTGATCTGCGGGTATATATTTAAATGTATATATATACCCCTATCTACAGTACATACTCTCGCATAGACAAGCCATATGCTGTGGCTCAATTGTAGAGTCTTCGCCTCTAATGCCGACATTCGAGGTTCGATTCCGAGAGGGGATGCACTGAGTATGCGCTACTGATTCATTTTACCTTAGCATCTCCTTGGTTTGGGACGTATGAAAAAATATTCGGTTAGCAGAATCATGTTACGTTATTTTTAAAATGTTTCCCTTTATTAGCACAAGCACAGCTGAGAAGCTTCGATGCATATACTCCATAAGCGTTAAAAAATAACGCATTTAATCACACTTTCAATTCCAAGAAAACGGGAACTTTTGTCAATGCATGATTTCCTGGTACATCCATTACACTGATGCACACATCACAGCTACAAAAATGTTAGAGTCGGAATAAACCGTGTTCCTACGACTGATCATTTCGACTTCCCGAGCGAAGCCTTGATAAAAGCATGGTTTTGTGCACACTGAAAAGCAAGCAAAATTAGATGCATTACAGAAAGCAGACTTTGTGGCTCTTACTGGGGATCATTGGACTTCCGTGACCGTTAGTAATTCTAAATACATCTAATTACAAAATGTTCAATGATCACACTGTTTTAGCCTAATGTACAAAATAATTTTGGCTAAGGTTACTCAGAGTTTAAAGATTAAGTTGGTCAAATTACCTTTTATGTTTCTGACTTATTTTTTTAAGAAGAAAAACTGCACTTTATGTTGAAATTTTGGTTATTATTATTTAAAGACAATACTATTCTGAAAATCTACTTAAAGTACTTAAACTACCACTTTATTTTTAAGTCTGCCCAATTTTAACCAGGGATGATATTTTTGTTTCTGTTTTGAATTCAAATGCAGTTTAAAGGCTTTTTTTCAGAAATTAAAAGCGGCTTCAGTTTACAATATTCATGTACATGTCTATTATTTGATTCTGTAAGCCCACTAAAACACTTTTAAATTAAAAAAAAAAAACATTTGCGATTTGGGGCAAATTACGTGTGCGATTACATACGATTAATCAAGATTAATTCTTACACAGCCTCTAATTAATTGGATTAATTTTTTTAATCGAGTCCCACCCCTAATATATATATATATGTGGATATATATATGTAGATTTGTATATGTGTATATACAGTATGTATATATATGTATGTGTGTATATGTATATATATATAACTGTGTATATATATGTGTATAGATGTATATATATATATATATTTATATATATATGCCAGCAACACTCATGACAATGACAATCCATTGACATTGTCAATCATGTTACGTTATTATTAAAATGTTTCCTTTTCTTTTTACTTCTCCGCTGCCAATCGCAGGTATTTTGCTATATATATATATATATATATACACAGATATATACAGATATATATAAATATATATATACAGATATATATAAATATATATATACAGATATATATAAATATATATATATATATATAAATAGATAGATATGACAACAACACTCAATATCAATGACAAAACAATTACATTAACAATCATCTTACATTATTTTTAAAATGTTTGCTTTTCATTTTCATAACTTCTTTAACACACTACTTCTCCGAAGCTAGGTATTTTACTAGTATATATATATATATATATATATATATATATATATATATATATATATATATATATATATATATATATATATATATATATATATATATATATATATATATTGCTTTGCAAAATGTTAACCAATTCTTTTATACTGCATATCAAGTGCATTAACAATTTTATAGGGAAATACACAACCATACAATTTAATTTACGCCCTAATGTATTATAGTGTGTAGGAAACGAAAACATCTTTCTAATGAAAATGAGTCTTTTATCAATCAAGTAAGTGAAACTGTTTATGAACAAATAATAATAATTGTGAATATACAGTAAATGTAACAAGTACAGAAAAAGAAGCAGGCAAAGTTCAAAGCAGCATTCACTGGCAGAGTCTGGAGGTGCTGCCATGGTAAATTATAGAGGTTCATCTGTATTAGTACTTTTAATATAAGAAAAGTAAGGTTAGAAATCCTACCGTTAATTTAATCTTTCCAACTAAAAAGAATAAATATTATATCAGATAGAAAGTGATTGCTCATTCATAATTGTGTTGTACTTTTTAGGTGCTATGTACTGGTAGTGCAAACACCATATGATGTGCTTACTGTAATGTTTTTTTATGGTGAAATGCACTGCAACTTCCGGAAACCTTTTGTAGTATTTAGCTACTTAAATTGTGGTTAATAGTTTTCATTTTCTTGAAAAAATCTAATATTAAAACTCAGTTTAGTCTGTTAAGGCTTCTGTCACGCTATATTTGCATGTTGCATGCTGTGGTCCACCTAGGTTTTAAAATCCTAATTGAAATGATCCTGGAACCTCAGTGTTTTTTAATGTTATGCCTCAACTTTGTAGTTATTGTACCCAAATTAAATTGTTATCTGCATTGTAAGCTGTAAATGTATCAAAAGAAAGCAGATGTATGCACACAGCAGGCACCCGAAATGTTACTCTTTTGCTGTATTTATAACATCTATTTATCTTCCTGCATGATGGCTAGAGAATGATCATTTTTTGCTTCGTTTTAGGCAATTATGCTCCCGGTGACAATAAGCAAGAAAAATGAGTGAAGAAAATGAATTAATATGTTCAGAACATGATGTAGTAATGTCTGGTTTACTGATATGTAATGTATGCATTTTAATGAAACCTTGAAGTCAATATAATAATATGAGTGAGAAAAAGAAAATCAATAGCAGTATCTATGTATTGAAAAACATGATTTGTTTAGATTTATTTAATATACATAATGTAAATTTAAATTAAACATATTGCAAATATAATTTTCTTACCATTAATTGTAAATATTTTGCTCAGTCTTTCATTTCTAAAGAAAATTTTTATACCTCTGGTAAAAATAAGGAATACAGCAATAGAATCCTAATCTAATTCTGAATGTTTAATTCAAATATGAAGAAAATGAGTGCAAACTATAAATGTTAATGCAGTAAATTTAGTTCAGAAATGAAGCAAGGTCAAATAGATTGGCTGAATAAAAGGGGATTCACATGCTAATTTCATAATGTGTGCTTTAATGAACCACTTTCAATAGTCATAAAATATTCAGGAAAGTTGGCCTATACTTCTTACTACTACATATTTTAAACTACATAAGAGGCTCCATCTGCCCATGACACTAAAAGGCTTAAACTCTGTTTTTTAAGAAAAGAATTTTGTGAGTATTAACTGGAGCACACAATAAAAAATATATCTTTTAGACAGAGCTAAAAAAAAATGTATATTTGATAGGTGGAGCAAGGAGCACAAGGTAGGAAACAACCATCAACAGGATGAAAACATAAGACTCTTAGCTCATCATTATCAGCCTACAAAGATTATATATAAAAGTACTTTTCTGTACACTATATTTGTATTTTTTATACCAGGGACCAATATTATTAGTTCACTTGAGCTGCTTACTGTTGAACTTGCTATATACAGTCATTGGTGGTGTTATTGTGAGAGAGATTGCAGCAGAACTCCTTATTAAAGTGGCATTCATTAATGTTATAAAGGTGATTTAAAGCTAATTTATTAATTTATAAAGCTAAAAATTGCTAACAATTGGCATCAAAGCCTAAAATTAGCACTAGCTAAGTATACTGTGAATTAAAAATAAATGTCTATCAACAAAAAGCAACATACTATTTTATTCTTGTCACACTCTGAAAAACAGCATCTCCATCAGCTACAAAAGAAAACGAGCTTTGTTCTGTTCAGTCATTGCATGGAGGTGATTTTTTTTATTTCCTTTTGGATTTTTTTAACTTTAAAAAATGTTTAACTCTGATTTGTTGATTGGTATTGTGAATTTAATGACGATATGCAGGTGGACAATATTATTTTTCAAAAACACAAGGAAATGCACTGATTAAAAATGTAATGCAATCAATTTATCTCAGATTTATTATCATATGTGACAAACCCCACGTCTTCCAAAGTGATCGACAATGTTGCCCAATGTTTTTCCCAGTTCCTAACTGTGCTTAATTCATCAAAGATACCTCTTCACCCACTTTTAAATTGCACTTGAATTGAGAATGGAGAAACACCCATGATCTTCAAATTCTGTTTGTGTGTTGCCAAGAAACTTAAAAAGGTAAAATTGGGTCCCAAATCACAAAGATCAATAACCTTGCACTGAAATAAATGTTGTAATCCTCCAAGGCAATGGAATGAATTGATATCACAAAGTGATTTAGAAGAAAAAAAAAAAAACACAGTTCCTACTTTTGATGATTTGCCACGTTTGTCAATGCTCTTATTTAAACTTTAAGGATGCCGATGGAATTGTGTGAAGTAGTTTACTGGGAGTTGGGAATTGTAGTCTCCACTTCAGCAATTGCATAAGGTTGCAGATAAAATGATGGGGTGGGGTTAATATTAAATACATTTCTTACTAGATCAGTAGTGTGACATTTACAATGCTCAAAGCCACAGCACCTGACAAGCGCTGGCTAAACCACTCTTCTTTGAGTTTCACCGAACTTTGCTCCTCTCACTTGACTTCTGCAGATAGCTGTTATTTGCATAAACTGTCTTGCATCCATTTCTCTCTGCGATCGCTATTAGCACTATGCCGGGGTGCATTATAATGTCCCACTCAATAGAGCATTATTAAAGACAAATATCATGAAATATATATAAAAAATAAAAGTTTCAGCTAATTTTGTTTATTCCATAACATCAACAAATTTCAATCAAATCTGTCAAAGCATTCTTGAGTATTTGGGAGTATTTAGTTTTCTATTGTGGGTTTTGTGTTACCTTTAAATATTGATATATCAAAATATAATTTTTTTTTACGGATGTCTTTAATGTACCATCCTGCCCAATTTCATTTTTTAGCTGAACAGGAAATACGTTTTTTGTTTATGAGTGAGTGACTGACTAGTCAGCCAATTTTGCATTTTACAGAACCTCCACAATTATTGACTCCTCTAGTAAAGATGAGTAAAAAACTACATATAGTGGATTACCTTTATCTTGCACTGAAAAACTGAGAGAAATTAAGCCTTTAATGGAACAAAATTTATTCTGAGACAAAATAATTACATTTACATTTTAAATTTATTTGCTTTGAAGCTGCTTTTATCTAATGCAACTTAAAAAAAGGGCTAAACATATTCATGTAATATTAGCCTAAGGCCTGTTTGTTCAGCAAGTGTAGTAGGACAGGTAACAAAAGTTAATTGCCACAAGTTAGCCAATAAAAGGTGTAATTTTGCTTGACTTCTCACTACACAAGTGAAAAGAAAATAATCCCTCATTATTACTTGAATTTACATGCTGTAAGTAACTTTATGACCTTTCTTTTTCAGGTGAAGTTGAAGGGAGCTTATTTATGTCAGAGTTCACAGCAATGATGATGGGGAAAGTTTTCACATGAACAAAAAAAAAGCACATGTGACAAATACTATGAAGCCAATTGAAAGGGTTCTAAGGAAGTAAGTGCAACAGTCCATGTCAAAAGTAAACCACATTTCTATAGCTACTTAGGATGAAATAGCCTTCAATCTAAAATGATGAAGAAATACTGTATATACAAAAGTACATGTTGAAGAGTTGAGGCTTGAAGGGAGTATGCCATTTATTTGCTAGAATGTACATAAGTTGGTTAGAATCAATTGCAGAACTACAGATGAATTTTAATGGAATAATCCACCCAAAAATGGTATTTTTATATACTGTATGTTTCTTAGCCCATGTGGTTTGTAGTGATGGCTGAAAAACACTTTTAGTCTCATGTTTCCATACAGAACAGAGTCAACAAAATTTGTGATAGAATAGACATCTATGGCGACTAATAATATCAAAATAATATAATAATATATAATAAAATAATATCAAAGATGTCCATAAAAATATCCAATTACTCATGTCGCATAATCCACATGTTAAGTCATCTAGTCGTAAGCTCATAATGTCCCAAACACATTTTTACTAAAATAGTACTAAATAAACTACTTTTGGAAAACGTGCCTGTGAACAAAAAAGGAGTGTGAGTTCTGACACAAATGTTTATTTTATTTGTAGCCCCACCTCCGTTGATTTCCTTTATATTCATATCCACAACTAGAGTGCCTTGGGGTTATTTAGCAGCAAGCTGTGAAAATACATGGGTGAACTGACCTTCTGCTTGTTGACGCATATCAGATATACAGAAATATGAGACATATGTTCCTCCTGATATTGTTTTTACTCAGCTTTATTTAACTTTTAATCTTTAATTGCATATACTGTATCTCCCAGTGTATTTTGCACTGTTGAACCAGTATCACATGAACCATAGTGTTAGGCAATGATTAAGCTGTTACTGGGCTAGATCAATGACTAATGAATGACAGGGAGGTGGGTCTTCATTTTAAATGCTCAGTCACGTTTGAGCATTTTCAATTTTGGTTAACAGGAGTGTTTTCCATAAGTGGTTTATTTAAGAATATTTTAATAAAAAAACATTGTTTTGTCTTGGTAGAGTAATATATTGCTCTACTTTCCCCTTTTGTATTAGTAATGTGTATTGAGAATGCCTCAAATCTCCTAGACTTACCACTGTTTCTAAGGTATTGTACCATATAACGTCTCTCCACCTTCCTTTCTACATCTGTAACCTCAGGCCATGAAGTGTAGTAAAAGACAAGCAGGAGTTAAGTTACAATTTAAATAATGCATTATTGATAATATTCATAAATAATAACAATATGCAAAGAACATTTGAATATTGGCAACCATACAACCTGATAAATGGTGACATGTAGTTTCAGGTGGCACACAGACTTGTTAGTTACTTAAAATGTCTCTAGTTAAGGCATCATTTGTGGTCTGCTTTCTTCAGAAAAGGCCACATCCCTGTCTCAATATGGCTGCCGAGTTGTGCTCTTCATGGTGTTCTCCTTTTCAGTTCATGGTGTGAGATGGTCTTTCATCAGTTTTGGTGAGAGAGTGAGGTAAAGCAAGCAAATTTATAGGTTTTCTGTCCAACCCCTAGAGCCAATAAGACATCATGGTACTTAAAGGCTTCTGATACAAGCAGTTCCAAACAGCCATACTTAAGACCAATGGGGGAATAGAACACCTTCACACCTGCCCCCAAAACCATATGTTAAGGTAAAGCTTGGCACTTAGGCAGCCTGGCTTTCCTGTGGGGGTTGACTGAGAGAATTTAGCAGAGAAACATTTACCAAACTTGTCATAAAATTCAAAGAGACTCAGTCCTTAAACGGGGGTAAACATGAATGTTTCTCACTAATCCTCACAGGTGGTGCAGTGGTAGTGCTGCTGCTTTGCAGTAAGGAGACTGTGGAAGATTGTGGGTTTGCTTCCCGGTTCCTCCATGTGTGGAGTACTGAGAAAAGTGCTATGTAAATTTAATGAATTATTATTATTAATGTAACAGTAATATTACATTGCTTTGCCTAAGTTAGAAATAAAGACATACAAAATATTTATCAACTTGTATGCATAATTTCACATTACAACATACATATCTTTGGAACGTTGTGAGTATAGGACAGGATGACTTGACGTGTGGATTATGTGATACAAGTAACATGAAAATTTTTCATGGATGTTTTTGATTATTGTTTGCTGTTGTTAGTTTGGTTCTATACAGTAACATGACCTTATATTTTTTCTTGTCCATCACTACAAACTATACTATGCAAAAAAGTATATTTTTTGGGTAGAGTATTCCTTTAATGTATCTTAGTTCTTTGATGTTTCTTCTCTGTAAGATGGACAAATCTTGTGTGGTGAGAAACTGGAAAGGGCCAAGCAAGTTGTTTGACCAGATGTGATGTTATCATTTTATACCAGAAAGTCAAATGGAGAATCAGTCCTATTCTGTATTTTTTTTTCCTCCACCTGTCCTCTTGAGTTCTTGCAGTAACCCCTGCAAAACACTCACCAAGCTCACAGCCATGACAACATGTACAGTTTTTTAATTTTTTTTTTGGTGGAAAAAAGTGTATAGCTGAGTCAGAAGGTTTTGAACATTCATAGGAAATTGAAAGCAAAACACAGCTTCTTTTGTAGCACCCTGACAGACTCTATAAATAGTCACAAAAATACACAGTTATTCAGGCCTTATAAATCAAACCCACTAGTATTAATGTTGTTGAAAATACTCAAAAAATAAAAACAGAATAAATGCATCAAATTGTTCTACTAAAGAATGCTTTTGACACAGGTTAATTCATTTAAATTTAAGAGCTCTCTCCAGAATCGCATAAAGAACTTATACTAAAGACAGCTCAGAGATGATATAAGTCACGCATGTTGTAGATGCAGAAAAGATAGACATGAAAGATAGAATAACAGATGTGCAGTAATTCTCCAATAATTTACCAAGATGTATCGCTGCTCAGAGTATGCTCTTGCATACAAAACTAGAACATTCACTTAATAAATCATCTTTCCTTAGTCATGGCTCTAGAGTAGAATCTGGTCAGCAGGACAGTGGTCCATTTGCTTTCTCCGATGTCCGATACAATAAGGTAGCAACAAAAATACTTATCTTTACTTGCAGGAGAGCTGACATCCATTTTATTTGCACTCATGTAACAAGGGACAGCAAGACCTCAGCATCCAGGCACAGATGCACTCCTGCCATCCTTGCAGGCCACAAAATCTTACTTTAACACTGTGTCTGTCTTCTCCAGTTAACCAGAACTTTTACAGCAAAGCTCACTCTAGCATTTTAGCAATTGGGCTTGTAAGAATCTGCTGCAATATCTTGTGCACACAACATACGGATGTTGTTCAGGCATTATTTTCTTGCTTTCTCAAGATTTTACTTATGCCCATAAAATATTGCTTGCACGTTCAAAAAGACACCACTTTTTGGAAAAATTGCTTACCTCAACATGCTTCTTTACATTTAAAGGCAAATTCATTAAAAAGAGATTTTTCTAGGTGCTGGCAGACATAGAATGCACTGCAATACATAAGAAATCACCTTTTTATTTTACAAATTTGAACTAAAGTATTCAAATATCACTGTGGGGATATTGCACATTCAGTTTCCATGCCTTAACAGGAAACATAGAAACAAAATATCAAATGAACAGCAGAAGGTGCGCTACAGCAATTTTTGTTTTGAATGATATAATGATATACAGTATTCTATTGGCTGCAGTATGTCTGAACAATGCTGAAGTACAATCTAAGTTGACAACGCATTTGATAGGTATCTTATATAAATTTATAATAGTTTAGACTGTGCAACACATTACAGAAACTTGCTAGAAAATGTAATGAAGTAATAAGTATGCTATTTGACCTAAAATGTAGTAGAGTAAAAGTAAATAAAAATTGCTCAAATAATATACCTAAAGCTGAAAAATGTACTCAAGTATACTAACAAAGTAGTTATACTTTTATACTTTACACTTCTACTTATTTTTGACATACTTTTCCACATCTTGTGTGTGCATCTTACTGAGGAGGATAACAACTGCCAAATAGAGACGTAACATGACTGAGTTTCTGATTGATTTGATAGTCTATACTGAGTGTAGTTTGTGAAAGAGCTCGTTTGCTTTTCCTAACCTTGACTTTACAGGCATCGCCATTGTCAGAAATATTGCTGCCTAGGTATGTGAAGTGTTTTACACATTCAGGGTTACATTATTCAAAAGTTATAAGGAGATTTAGCTGATTGCCTGAAACCATTTTTTTTTTTTTTTACAGCTGATATGTAGCCAAACTTTCTCTGCAATCTGGGTAAGGTAATGTGTCACGGTGTCAGTCCGGTGCCTAAGCGTGGCAATATTATTAGCCTAGTCAAGGTCATAAAGCCTTCCTGTTTCCCATTTGAATTCATAATCAGGGTATTCAACTAACTCTTCATAATAAAATCAATGAAAATCAGGAAGAGCAACAGAATGCAACTCTGTCAGTGTCAAATATGTCCATATTGCCTTCCCCAATTCAGACACAGCATCTGGAGTGACGGTATCGACACCAAAAGTTATTGATATATTTTGACATATTTGATGCCATAACGCCAGAGGATTTTCTGAAATGAGTCATGGTGGATACTGTCAAATGCTACCTTGAAATCAATGTAACTGATCAAAAACAGTTTCTGAATTTCTCGCCTTTGTTTGAATATAGTGTGGAGCATTAATGTGTTCCACACAGGACCTTCTTCTTCTTCTTCTTCATTCGGCTGCTCCCGATAAGGTTTGACATTTTTTTTCCATATCTTCCTGTCCTCTGCATCATTCTCTGTTACACACGTCACCTCAATGTCCCCTCTCACCACATCCATAAACCTTCACTTAGGTATTCCTCTTTTCCACTTGCCTGGCAGCTCTATCCTTAATATCCTTCTCCCAATATACCCAGCAGCTGTACATGTCCAAAGAAATGCAATCTCGCCTCTCTGACTTTGTCTCCCAACTGTCCAACCTGAGTTGACCCTCTAATGTACTCATTTTTAATCATTTCCATCCTCGTCACACCCAATTCAAATCATTAGCATCTTTAACTCTGCCACCTCCAGCTCTGTCTCCTGCTTTCTGGTCAGTGCCACCATCTCCAGCCCATATAACATAGCTGGTCTCACTACCATCCTGTAGACCTTTACTTTTACTCTTGCTGATACCCATCTGTCACAAATAACTCCTGATACTCTTCTCTACCTATTCCACCCTGCCTGCACTCTCTTTTTCACCTCTTTTCCACAATCCCTGTTACTCTGTACTGTTGATCCCATGTATTTAAACTCATCCATCTTCACCAGTTCTACTCCCTGCAACCTCACCATTCCACTGACATCCCTCTCATTTACACTCATGTATTCTGTCTTTTTTATACTGACCTTAATTCTTCTCCTCTCTAGAGCATATCTCCACCTCTCCAGTGTCTCCATGAACTGCTCCCTACTATCGCTATAGATCACAATGTCATCAAACAACATCATAGTCCAAGGAGCCTCCTGTCAAATCTTGTCTGTCAACCTGTCCATCACCATTGCACATATGAAAGGGCTCAGAGCTGATTCCTGATGTAATCCCACCACCACATTGAATGCATCCATCACTTCTGCCGCAGACCTCACCACTGTCACACTTCCCATGTACATATCCTGTACAACTCTTACATACTTCTCTTCCACTCCCGACTTCCTCATACAATACCATAACTCCACTCGTTTGCGTTTGCGGATGGCAAGTGGGGTGACTGCCCCAGGATCCACGCCTAAAGAGACCCCACTTTTGAGGTCTGCATGTCCCATTTGAATGGATTTGTCAAGTTATATTCTCCAGTATATATATATATATATATATATATATATATATATATATATATATATATATATATATATATATATATATATATATATGTATATATATATATATATATATATATATATATATATACATACATACATACAGTATATATATATATGTATATTGTGAATGCTGGCCCCGGCACAGACAGATGGACATCATATTGTCACCACACACCATTTATTTACAATTCTATGTACAAAGTTTGTGCTCACGTGCACCCCCAAGTGCCTTCTCGCACCGATCTCCCCAAGTCCAGGCCCACAGTCTCTTGTGCCTTCCTGGCCGCCTCCCGTCCCTCTCTCCAGTTCAGTCTGCTTCCTCCCGACTTCCACCAATGACTGGAGGGAGGCGGCCCCTTATATAACGCCCCCGGATGAGCCCCAGGTGTTTCCGGCATCTGCTCTCTAGCCACGCCACAGCGTGGCGGAAGTGTCGGCTGCCTTCCTGGCAGCTCTCCGGGCGCCACACAAAGTCTTCCCCCCGGCACTTCCTGGTGTGGCGGAAGTGCCGAGCTCCGGGATAATTAGGCAAAGGGGCGCCGCCCCGGCCGGGGACCACAATATATATATACATACATACATACAGTATATACATATATATATATATATATATATATATATGCACAGTACAGGCCAAAAGTTTGGACACACCTCATTCAATGTGTTTTCTTTATTTTCATGACCATTTACAGCACTCCATCACTCTCCTTCTTGGTCAAATAGCCCTTACACAGCCTGAAGGTGTGTTTGGGGTCATTGTCCTGTTGAAAAATAAATGATCGTCCAACTAACCTGACTTCTGCACAACACAACTGCTGGTCCCAACCCCATTGATAAAGCAAGAAATTCCACTAAATAACCCTGATAAGGCACACCTGTGAAGTGAAAACCATTTCAGTTGACTACCTGTTGAAGCTCATAGAGAGAATGCCAAGAGTGTGCAAAGCAGTAATCAGAGCAAAGGGTGGCTATTTTGAAGAAACTAGAATATAAAACATGTTTTCAGTTATTTCACCTTTTTTTGTTAAGTACATAACTCCACATGCGTTCATTCATAGTTTTGATGCCTTCAGTCATGAAAATAAAGAAAACACATTGAATGAGGAGGTGTGTCCAAACTTTTGGCCTGTACTGTATATATTTGAGATGCTTCTAAGAGGAGCCCTTTTAAAATTCCTCTTCAAGGTCAAATTCTGTACATGTACGTCTTTGAAAACATTCCATAGTCCACTTTCATTACCTGAAAAGGGTCGCCAGTATAATTCCTTCGTAAAATAGGTATAGCCCATTAGTTGCTAGGTTGGCTTCTCCAATTTATAGAAAAAGACATTGCATTCAGATTATACTACAAAGATGTCATCAATGACTTTTCCAATCGGAAGGCAAGAAAAGTGGATTTTTGTTTCTTAAAATGGAAACCGGTTTCATTATAATATCTCTACGTTAATTTCACACTTCCTGTCAAAACACAGAAACCTACATTTTATTTGCAGGCCATAAACATGTCCAAATATTAATACACAAAAACATGTATCGCTAATGATAACTGACTGACATGACAGTAACGTGAGTTATGAATATGACATCCTGCATATCGAGACTCAGAGTATACTTGCAATTTGGGTACTTTTCTAGAAGATGCTCTGCTAATTTCCACGACACTGCATCGCATTCTGCACTGTTGTGCACTTTTTTAATGGATTATATCGTTATATTTTGATAAAGTCCACGTGTTATCTTGCAAAAATTTAGCAGAATACTATAATGAAAAAATCCGGTGTATGTTAACATTATTTTCGCGCACAAGTTTATACAGTCCAGACATACTGGTAACAGCGTTTGATATAACTGGCCTTGCGTAGGGTTGGTCAGCCCTAAGGCCAACCTCTGGTTATATGCCTTCTCCAGGTCCACAAAGGCGCAAGGCAACTCCTTCTGTCCTTCTCTATACTTCTCCATAAACACCCTCACAGCAAACATCACATCTGTGGCGCTCTTTCTTGGTATGAAACCATACTGCTCCTCACTAATGATCACCTCCCTTCATAACCCAGCTTCCACGACTCCCGTAACCATGCTGTGGCTCATCAATTTTATCCCCCTGTAGTTACTACAGCTCTGCACATCTCCCTTATTTTTAAAAATTGGTACCAGTACACTTCTTCTCCACTCATCAGGCATTCTCTCAGTTTCCAAAATTGCATTGAGCAATCTAGTTAAAAACTCCACAGTCACCTCTCCTAAACACCTCCATGTTTCCACAGGTGTGGACCAGCGCCCTTTCCATTCTTCATAGTTGTCCTTACTTCCTCCTTGCTAATTTGTTGCACTTCCTGATTCACTATATCCACATCATCCAACCCTCTCTCTCTTGTGGCAGACAACCAGGGATCCTGCCCCACTGGGACGCCTGTAAGAAGGACAGACCAGGAGAAGGGCACTATCTTTCCCTGGGCATAAGTGGGCAGCCCCCTGGATTTCATCAGGGCCATGGAGATGGAGCTGGAAAGCTCAACACTGTGATGAGCCGTGGCCACCAACAGGGGGCACCTGGGCGGTCCTCGAGTCCTGAAGGACAGCACTTCCGCCACACCAGGAAGTGCTGCCAAACCAGTAACTGTGTACGCCCGGAGTGCTTCCGGGTGCAAGGGCAGCACTTCCGCTACACTAGGTTTGTGTAGTTGTATAAATAAACGTGTGTGCTTTTGGACATCTGGCTGTCTCCATGTCTGTCTGTGTCCAGGCATCTTTCACACTATCACGCCTGTTTAGGATATAATCTGCCTTTGTGCATCTTCCTCCACTCTTGTATGTCATCCTATGTTCCTCTCTCTTCTTAAAATATGTATTCACCACAGCCATGTCTATCCTTTTCACAAAATCCGCTATTATCTGACCATTCCTGTCCTTGACACCATACCTACCCATCACCTCCACATCTCCTCTTTACTCTTCACCAACATGTCTATTGAAATCCACTCCAATCACCACTTTCTGACCCTTGGGTATACTGTCCATCACTTCATCCAGCTCACTCCAGAAATCTTCTTTCTCATTCATCACATTTATCATCACACCTCCAATTTCCAGCTTCGTGATCATTACTCTGTCTGGCACTCTTTTCACCTCCAAAACACTCTTGACTTACTGTTCCTTCAGAATAACACCTATCCAATTTCTCCTCCCATCCACACCATGATAGAACAATTTGAATCCACCTCCGAGAAACCTGGCCTAACTCCCCTTCCATTTAGTCTCTTGCCTGCATAATATATCAACCCTTTTTCTCTATCATATTGGCTAACTCTCTCCCCTTACCAGTCATAATGCCAACATTCAAAGTTCCTATTCTCATTTCCACTCTCTTGATCTTCCTCCTCTCATCCTGCCTCTGGACACATCTCTCACCTTTTCTTCTCCCTCTTCGGCCAAAAGCAGCCCAATTTCCATCAGCACCCTGTTGGCTAACAGTATTGGTGGTGACCGTTGTTAACCTGGGCCTCAACCGATCCAGTATGGAAATTTGTATTGTTGTCCGCATATTGATCTGGCAAAATTTTACATCGGATGCCATTCAGTACATAACCCTAACCCATTTATCCGGGCTTAGGACCGGCACGAAGAAACACACCAAATTGTGCATCCCAAGTTATATAACTATACATACCTACTGTTTCGAAAACCTGCTTGTTCCTTGTAAAGGTGTCAGCCAATATCTTGTTTTAGCTGATTACATATTACCATACAAAACACTTTACCAGTGGTAGACAATTACATGATGCCACTCCAATTGTTACAATTACTCAAATGCCCTTGTTTTGGCAGTGGCACAATAACTGTGCATCTCCATTCTTCTAGGACCTCTTCCTCATGCCAAATCACATTAAAGAGTCTGGTGATCTATCTGTGATAGTGTTCTTGCCGTGTTTCAAGAGTTTGGCTGGGATGAAGTTCGAAGGACCTTGATTCTTTTTGAAACTCAAAAACCAAAGTAGGGTACAGTTGGTTTAACTCTTCGTAAAAGTTTTCTGCTCTTCTTTGTGCTTGTTTATTACTGGTCAGGGTAGTCTTGCCATCTTTGATGTTAACTGGGACACTACTTATACTTTATTCTCCTCTTGGGTCCATTACTAGATGATATAATGTTTTTAGATTGATCTTGTTCAATGCCAGTTTCTTCACTGCTTTATCTAGGCATCTGTATCATCCATCTTCTTTACAGTTTGTGTGTGTAAGTTCAATCATCCCTTATCATCTTGGCTTGTTTTGTTTGGTGAACAAGTTTCCACTCCTTTGTAACCATTCTCTTTTTTTTAATTCTTTTTCCTCTCATAGCATCTGCACTTTTTGGTAGTCCGTGTAAATATGTTCAACAGTTTCTCACAGTTTTCAGCATATTGCTGTCCTTGAAAACTGTTATGCACTTCCTCACAAAAACAAATAGCACAGGTGCCTTGGATGTATTTTCTGTTTCCACTTTATTTACCTTACCTTACTTTGCTGTAGGAGGAGGTTGGTCTCTGGCCTTTATACATACTGTATATCAAGGTGACTGAAGCAGACTCATTTTAAGGAACAGAATAATACAATTTTTTTTAATAAACACAAGTATTATAGAACTATGGTAAATGTGTGTGTGTGTGTGTGTATATATATATATATATATATATATATATATATATATATATATGTATATATATATATATATATATATATATATATATATATATATATATATATATGCTGCTCAAAAGAATTAAAGGAACACTTTTTAATCAGAGTATAGCATAAAGTCAATGAAAATTATGGGATATTAATCTGGTCAGTTAAGTAGCAGAGGAGGTTGTTAATCAGTTTCAGCTGCTGTGGTGTTAATGAAATTAACAACAGATGCACTAGAGGGGCAACAATGAGATGACCCCAAAACAGGAATGGTTTAACAGGTAGAGGCCACTGACATTTTTCCCTCCTCATCTTTTCTGACTGTTTCTTCACTAGTTTTGCCTTTGGCTACAGTCAGTGTCACTACTGGTAGCATGAGGCGATACCTGGACCCTACAGAGGTTGCACAGGTAGTCCAACTT
Source organism: Polypterus senegalus (assembly GCF_016835505.1). NCBI lineage: Eukaryota > Metazoa > Chordata > Cladistia > Polypteriformes > Polypteridae > Polypterus > Polypterus senegalus. Next base: position 193,621,814 of record NC_053156.1, on the reverse strand, counting down.
CTCCAGGATGGCACATCAATACGTGTCATTGCCAGAAGGTTTGCTGTGTCTCCCTGCACAGTCTCAAGGGCATGGAGGAGATTCTAGGAGACAAGCAGTTACTCTAGGAGAGCTGGAGAGGGCCATAGAAGGTCCATAACCCATCAGCAGGACCAGTATCTGCTCCTTTGGGCAAGGAGGAACAGGATGAGCACTGCCAGAGCCCTACAAAATGACCTCCAGCAGGCCACTGGTGTGAATGTCTCTGACCAAACAACCAGAAAGACTTCATGAGGGTGACCCAAGGGCCCCATGTCCTCTAATGGGCCCTGAGCTCACTGCCCAGCAGCATGCAGCTCGATTGGCATTCGCCATAGAATACCAGAATTGGCAGATGCACCACTGGTGCCCTGTGCTTTTTACAGATGAGAGCAGGTTCACCCTGAGCACGTGACAGAAGTGAAAGGGTCTGGAGAAGCCATGGAGAACATTATGCTGCCTGTAACATCATTCAGCATGAGCAGTTTGGTGGTGGGTTAATGATTGTCTGGGGAGGCATATCCATGGAGGGTCACACAGACCGCTACAGGCTTGACAAAGGCACCTTGGCTGCCATTAGGTATCAGGATGAAATCCTTGGACCCATTGTCAGACCCTATGCTGGTACAGTGGCTCCTGGTGCACGACAATTCCTGGCCTCATGTGGTGAGAGTATGCAGGCAGTTCCTGGAGGATGAAGGAATTGATACCATTGACTGGCCACCACACTTTCCTGACCTAAATCCAATAGAACACCTCTGGGACATTATGTTTTGGTCCATCCAATGCCACCAGGCTGCACCTCAGACTGTCCAGGAGCTCAGTGATGCCCTGGTCCAGATCTGGGAGGAGATCCCCACAACACCATCTGTCATCTCATTAGAAGCATGCACCGATGTTGTCAGGCATGTATACAAGAATACAGGGGCCATACAAAGTGCTGCGTACAATTTTGAGTTGCTGCAATTAAATTTTGGCAAAATGGACTAGCCTGCCACATAATTTTTTCACTCTGATTTTTGGGGCGTCTTTGAATTCAGGGCTCTGTAGGTTGATCATTTTCATTTCCATCAAACGATGTGGCATCCTTTCATTCCTAACACATTACCCAGTCTATATCAGTATAGATATCCAGGAGGATTTCTTTTTCCCATTGAGATCTGATGTGTTTTCAAAGTGTTCCTTTAATTTTTTTGAGCAGTTTATTTATACACACACATATACAGTATATACATACTGTATATACATATATATATATATATATATATATATATATATATTGTCACGCGCCAGTAGGAGGCGCGGATTGATTCGATAGCACCTGGGAAACCACTCGCCAGGGAATGGTGGGGTATTAACTTTCTCCCTCTGCTTCCTCATAGAAAGAAAGACCTTCCTGCACCATAGGCCTGGATTGACCGCAGTGCGATACTTCCGCCCTTCCTCCGCCATCTTGCCCTGACGTCATCCTTCCCATCCTCCCTTGCGGTCCTTCCCGGCATCCCTCCAATAAAATGGCCGCGACCCCAGGAGACGGCGCCGCATTATGAACTGTTTTGTTTATAATTTTGACCAGTTTTTGTTTGTGTTTACAATATACGGGGCGGAAAACCCCAACCCTTGCTACTGTCTCCTCGGTCCTTTACAAGTGGCGAGTCGGCAGGATAGAGATCCCGGAATGACGGAGGGACAGGACCTCAACACGTGCTGCAGGAATGAGCGACCAGCTCCAGGCGCTGCAGCTGCGCAAGCCGCCACCCACCGGGAGCTGGAGGCCACGAAGGCCAGGTTAGTGGAAGCCCAACGGGCGAGACCAGACCCGCCCAGGCAGCCGCCTCCTCCTATGGTACCGATGGGCCCTTCGAGGACGCCGATGCCTACCTGGGCATGTTTGAGAGGACGGCCACCCGGAACGAGTGGCAGCGGTCCAGTGGGCGCCCATCTTGGCGCCATACCTGAAGGACCAGCGCTGCGGCCTATTATGACCTCCCTGAGGAGGAGGCCGCTAATTACGACCTCCTCAAGCCCAAATATTGGCCCGCTACGGCATTAGCCCGGCCAGCAGGCGGCGAATGGCGGAACTGGGTCTTTGACCCGAAAAGCCGCCGCGCCCAGGCGCTCGAAGTTCTGGGGCAAGATGGGCCGCTGGCTACGGCCAGAGAGCCCGACGGGCGGAAAGTGGTCGAGCGGGTGGCCTGTGAAGGCCTGGTCAATGCGATGCCCAGTTCCCTCGCCCAGCAGGTCCGGGGCACGCCTATCAGAACATGTCGGGCCTCCTCGACGCCCTGGAGCGCCAGTTGGCGGTCCTCCGACTTGGGGGTCAGAAAAGCCTGCTCGCGGGAACCGGCAGGGACGGGCGGCCACCCCGAGCCCCTCGACGCGCTGCAGAAGCGCCAGCCAGAGCCAGAGAGAGGCCGGGTCCGCCGCTGTTTTTCAAGTGTGGCGAGACCGGTCACCTGCTACCAAACTGCCCGCATCACATCGCCCCGGAGCCTATGGACTGCAGCTGGACATCATCGGAGAGGTATTGTACCCGCCGCATCCCTTGGCGAGTCCGACACGGGAGTGGTGTTGCTAAATGGGCACGCCGTGGTGGCTTTGTTTGATTCCGCAGCAACATTACCATTGTTGCTCGCCGCTTTGTCTTACCGCAACAGTGGTTAAAACAGCATTTGTTGGTCACCTGTGTGCATGGGGGACTAGGTCATATCGTTCCGCCACTGCTATGTCACCTGGAAGGGGAACCAATCCAAATGGCGGTCGCTGTGTTACCTGACCCCCTTCCCAGTGATTCTGGGACAAGACTGGTCTAAAAGAATCAGCGGTAAGCCATTCGCGCTCCCGGGCCTCGTTGGATCTTGTTATGAGGGGAAAAGGCACCCCTCCGCGCGCCTCCACGCCGTGCACAAGGGCAGGCCCTATGGGCGCTGGTGTCTCGGGGGACCTTTCCGTGGCTACGGACCTTGACCCGAAGATTCCGCCGGAGAAGGGACTAGCCAGGAACTCTTCCCGGCCCAGGCCCCAAGACCTCTCGGCGGCCTGGACCATCAATTTCGGTCCACGCCGCCTCCTTTAAGAGGGAGCAGTGGAATGATGACTCCCGCGCTTTGCCCGAATGCGATCGTTCTGCCTAACAGCTCAACAGCGGACGGATCCACACCGCGGGAACCCTTCTTTGTCCTTGAGAATGATCTGTTGTACCGGTGGCTACCCATGAGGGCGAGGTGCGGAAGTTGTTGCTAATTCAGCGCACCTTCCGGCGGGAGATATGCGAGTTGGCACATGCTCACCTCCTAGGCCCACCTCGGGGCCGAAAAAACACTGGAGAGGATTAAGCTCCGCTTTTACTGGCCTGGGATCAATGAGGAGGTCCGGCGGTTCTGTCAATCCTGTCCGAGTGCCAGACCCGCCAGATTCCTAGGAGGGACCGTGCTCCTCTAGTCCCTATTCCCTCGTGGACATCCCCTTTGAAAGGATAGGGGTCGATTTGGTGGGACCCTGGAGCCCTCAACCCGTGGCCACAAGTATATCCTAGTCATGGTGGACTATGCCACCCGGTACCCAGAGGCGGGTCCCCTGCGCCCGCTAATACTAAAAGCATCGCACGGGAACTGGTTAATTTGTTTTCACGCTGGGCATACCCAAGGAGGTCCTCACGGACCAGGGTACGCCCTTCACTTCGGATACGTTCAAGGAGGTAGCCAAATTACTGCAGATAAAGCACCTGAAAGCGTCAGTCTATCACCCGCAAACTGACGGGTTGGTGAACGATTTAATCAGACGCTTAAGCAGATGCTCCGCAAGGTAGTCAGCGCGACGGCAGGAACTGGGACCAGCTCCTCCCGCCGTGCTTTTGCCTACCGGGAGGTACCCCAGGCCTCTACAGGCTTCTCCCCTTTGAATTACTATACGGGCGACAACCCCGGGAATCCTCGACATCCTAAAAGAAGGCTGGGAGGCGAGGCTCTTCCCTCCTCTAACATTTTGAGTACGTGGCGCAACTGCGCGACCGACTCACAAAGATCAGGCCCCTCCTAAAAGAGCACGTGACTCGTGCGCAAGCAGCGCAGGCCGGTGTTACAACCGCAACTCCGTCCTCAGGGAGTTCCGCCCGGGGACCGAAGTTATGGTGCTCGCCCCGACCTCCCACTCGAAGCTGCTCGCTCACTGGCAAGGGCCTTACGAGGTTAAGGAGAGAAAGGACTCGTCGACTATTTGGTGAAACAGCCCAATGCGTCGACGAGTGAGAGGATCTATCATGTCAACCTGTTAAAGCCCTGAGAGATAGAGAGGAGCTCCCAGCTCCCGTAGGTCACTCTCCCTTTCGCAAGCACAACTGCCCTTAACCTCGGCGAAGAGCTGACCCCAAGCAGCGGCAGGAGTTAGCCCAAACACTCCGAGCCATCCCGAGGTAGTGAGCGAGTCACCCGCCGGACGCGCTGATTGAGCACGATATAGTCACGGAGCCGGGGTAATCGTCCGGGAGAGGCCCTACCGACTCCGGAGGCAAAACAGCGCAGAGGTCGAACTGGAGGTGAAACGTATGTTGGACATGGACATAATTGAAGAGAGCCATAGTCCCTGGTCCAGCCCTATTGTCCTCGTCTCCAAGCCAGACGGCTCCTGGAGGTTCTGTAATGACTTTAGACGTCTGAATCAGATCTCCAAGTTCGATGCCTACCCCATGCCCCGCATTGACGACCTCCTTGAGCGGCTGGGTACGGCTCGTATCTGACTACCCTTGACATGACAAAAGGGTATTGGCAAATTCCTTTAACGGCATCCGCAAAGGAGAAAACGGCCTTTAGCACCCCTAGCGGGCACTGGCAGTACAAGGTCCTCCCATTTGGGCTGCACGGGGCCCCGGCGACCTTCCAACGCCTGGTAGATAGAGTGCTGAAGCCCCACCAGTCCTATAGCGCCGCCTACCTGGATGACGTTGTCATCTATTCCGCACCTGGGAGGAGCATCTACTGCAGGTCGCAGCTGTCCTCCGAACACTGGCTAAAGCCGGCCTCCGCATAAACCCCGGAAGTGTTTTTTTGGATTAAAGGAGGCCAAATATTTAGGCTACCTCGTGGGACAAGGACAGGTGCGGCCACAGAGCTCCAAAGTTAAAGACATCTTAGAATGGCCCGTCCGAGTACCAAGAAACAGGTGCAGGCTTTCTTGGGGCTTGCGGGTTACTACCGCCGGTTTGTTCCCGTTTCTCAAAGAGCAGCACCCTTGACTGACCTGACAAAAGGGCGCCCCTATACGTGGTGTGGACCGACAAAGCAGAACACGCGTTCAGTGACCTAAAGAAGGCCCTAACGCCGGCACCTGTGTTACGGACGCCCGATTTTGGGCTCCGCTTATTCTCCAGACCGACGCCGGACACAGGCCTGGGTGCCGTGCTGAGCCAAAGCGCCGATGGTGTCGAGCACCCTGTGATGTACCTTAGCGGAAACTGATGGACCGGGAGACCCGCACGCTGCAGTGGAGAGGGAGGCCTTGGCCATTAAGTGGGCAGTGACCCACCTCCGTTACTACCTGCTGGGTCGCGAATTCGCTCTGGTGACTGATCACGCTGCACTTCAGTGGATGTCCCTACACAAAGAGTCGAATCCGCGGGTCACCAGGTGGTTCCTGGACTTACAGCCGTATAAGTTCACTGTCACTTATCGGCGGGCACCCTTCAGGCCAATGCCGATGCCCTCTCTCGTATTCACGACCTCTCGGTTAGGTCCGCCCGACCTGACGGTCCTGGGCTAAGGGGGGGATCGTGTCACGCACGCCTTGAGTAGGAGGCAGCGGATTGATTCGATAGCACCTGGGAAACCACTCGCCGCCAGGGAATGGTGGGGTATTAACTTTCTCCCTCTGCTTCCTCATAGAAAGAAAGACCTTCCTGCACCATAGGCCTGGATTGACCGCAGTGCGATACTTCCGCCCTTCCTCCGCCATCTTGCCCTGACGTCATCCTTCCCATCCTCCCTTGCGGTCCTTCCCGCATCCTCCACTTCCGGCTCCTCCCCAATAAAATGGCCGCGACGCCAGGAGTCGGCGTCGCGCATTATGAACTGTTTTGTTTATAATTTTGACCAGTTTTTGTTTGTGTTTACAATATACGGGGCCGGAAAACCCCAACCCTTGCTACTGTCTCCTCGGTCCTTTACAATACATATATACATATATATATAAATATATACATATATGCATTGTTACAAACTACACACAGAGCCATAGCAAGGATTGGGGCACCCACCCACATAATTTGTATCCTGGCTGCAATGTCGTAAAAATGAATACAGCACTGATGTGCACAAAACTGAGTCCAAAACAGAACTGAGGGAAAAGGTGGAGGCTTTTAAAGGGGAAGAGAGGAAGTAAGGTCAAAGGGGTCAGGCTCATGAGGGTCTTTAACCATAGGCTCGAGCCCGGAAGTTATGTCAAGAGGACCAGGTGGAATCTCCCATGACTGATCTGCAGGAAAGTGAGAAAAAGAGTCAGTGCTCTCTGTCACATCCTCGTCTGAATCAGAATTGCCCTTACTCAAGCCCTTTAGCTGCCTCCCATGTGTACGTGTGTGACAAAAAAAAAATATATATATATATATATATATATATATATATATATATATATATATATATATATTGACATACATGACTGGAAACAGACAGGCTACACAGACAAACATATAATATATAGGCTGGCTGTTTACTGGTTATTTTGAGCTCTAGTTTGTCTTGGCATAGGTGAATAGTTTATGATACCAAGTGTTTATGGATGATGTCCATAGTTGTGTGGAGTTGTTGCTTTGTTGTTGGTCTGGCTTCAAGTGTAGGATTCTTCATGCATTGGACTGCACTCTTTTTCTCTTTTTTCTCTTTGCTGCATGATCCTTGTCAGTGCTGTACTTATGCCTCCTCAGCTTGCCTTCTGCTATCTTTTGCCTCTTTATAGGGAAAAGAAATTACTCATTCATCTGGCCCAAGAGTGTAAATGCTGAAGTTCCCTTATTGAAGTAATGGCTTCTCAGCCTTTTCAGACTACTGGCACACAGCCTTGGTTTAACAAATGGGGTCTCAGCTTCAGGTTCATAAAGACAAGAGATTTTTTTCAGTTACTCATGGAGAGGGTAGCTCATAACTTCTTAGGGTTCAGAGACCAGATTTCAGAAAGTCATTCTGCACATTTCCTCCTCCCAAAAGAATCCCCAAGGAATTTGGTGAGTGTCCAGTAAGAGAAAAAGTGCTTCTTCAGGATGGTATAGAAAGTTTTAAGTAAAGACAACCTTCTCCTGATTGGATTAAAATCACTTCCAGTTATAAAATCAGTGTTTTATTGGTGAGGTCTTCTATGCATCTTAGTTGTCACCCCTAGAATTATAGGTCTTTGTCCTTGCTATAGTCTATTTCATGTCTTCTGGCTCAAGAGGTCTGTACAGGGGCCTCTGAAGAGATTTCATTAAAACTCTGATTTACATCAATGTTATCAGATAAAGTCTAGACAGATCATGGTACAAGCTGGAGATCAGAACTTAGTTTTAAATACAAATGAGGAAAGGTACACCGGATGCCCACATCTCTGTTAAATCTTCTTTCTAAACAGGCCTGGGGCCTCATGTATAACGCCTTGCGTAGAACTCGCACTATAACATGACGTAAGCACAAAAGCGGAAATGTGCTTACGCACAGAAAAATCCAGATGCAGGAATCTGTGCGTACTCCAACTTCCACGTTCTTCCGCTATATAAATCCAGATCAGCGTAAAAATTAACGCTCGTGCACGCGCTTTATGTAACTCCCTAACTCCTCCCAGAATTATGCCTCTTTGAATATGCAAATCAATATAAATCACCCTTAAGATCAGGTGAAAAGCACGGGGGAAAATATAACGATTTCAGCGAATACCAAGTGGAGGCAAAGGAAAAATATACTATTTGTTTAATTAAACCGTGGTATAATCAACAAAAGGAAGTTGATCGAGTGACATAGCGTGTTGGAGAAACTTGAAAGCTCAGATATCACTCACCGTGAAAAGGCGAGTCGTAGCCTACCGTCTGAGTGTCATATGAAAGCTTTTTAGGGTACAGAGAAAAAAAAGGCACAGTGGGAAAAAAAAGCACGAAATGTCAACTTCAATCTCGAAATTTCCACTTTAATCACGTAGTTTATTTTGTCATTAAAGTAGAACATCATAAACGTCATCTTAAAATCATTTACTTAACCAGTTTCTCAAATCACATCGTAATTAAAGTAGCACGTTAAATGCTTTGTTTTGTATTTGATCTTCTATGTGATCTATGTGTGTGAATCACTACTTGCTTCTTAAACCGGCTCTCTTCCTCCGACTGTACACAGAATCCATTACATTCGTGGTATTACAGCTCTATGAATAACTAAAATACTGTGATGTATACGTGATATCATTAAGAGTTAAAGCACGTTATTAAACATGGGTTTTACAGCGCAGCGATTGTAACGACCATCGATGAAATAATTTATTGCAGCAGTATCAGGGGCGGCTCTAGGTTTGTGGTGGCACTGGGCAGAAAAAGAATCGGTGGCTCCTTCGCCCGCCAATGTCAGTAAGGTAGCATGATGGATGGCCACGTCCGTTGCAGACACTAGCCGCCTCGTGCTCATGACACAAGCATTTAACTTTTGTCGAAATTTGCCGCTGCACTTTTAGCTGTGTCGTTATTTTCTCTTTCTGTTTTATATTCAATATATATTGGCGTGGCCGCCCATGCAGTTCTTGCTTTTCTTTCTCCAAGTAACCGATTGCCACACAATCAGCTCTGTAATAGATGTTAAGCCATCTGTAAACTTAGAGCGCTGATTCTTTAATAGTACATGTTTAATTATTCTATCCTTCACGCCAGTCCCAGTGAAGAATATAGATTATTTAAATGAAGTTAAAGTTTTACCTGTATAATATAATAAACATATTTTGCTGCATTTCATCTTAAAATGATATTGTCATCATATGTAAATACGTGCTTTATAAAGTGGCGCAGGTTGTGTAACATTATAACTGTAGTGCAAGTTTACACTGAGGTGATTCTACTTATAAGTACAAACAGTTCTACAAGGAGCAATTGATTGAGTGCGTTTATAGTTCTTGGGATGAAACTGTTTCTGAACCGCGAGGTCTGTACAGGAAAGGCTTTAAAACGTTTTGCCATGGCTGAGGTAGCATGTGCCTGATGCTGTATACCGATAATTCTCTTTCCGAACAGCTGCTGCTGTGATTCACACTCAGATACAGTAATATAAATACTCCGAGTGCTGCAGTGAGAGTAATATGGAAAAAGATGATCCGCTGTGGCAACTTCTAACGGGAGCAGCTGAAAGAAGAAGGTGCAGTGAGAGTAACAACGCTAAAGCAGTTATGGTATTTGGAATACTATGGCTATTCCCTGGACCATTATATTGTTACAAGTTAATTACAATCAGATGCATTACAATAATAAACAATATGCGGTTAGTTTCAGTGTATTTATAAAGCCGCGTCAGGAAAATAATGAGTAACCACACAGGAATAGTAGCATTGCTTTGACGCTGGGTGCCGCCAGTCTGCAAAACCGAGCGGAGAACTTGCGTACGACAAGGTATGAGGTACCGTGGAAAAGTGCGTGACTTTACGCCAAGTGTAGGTTTTATACATCGCGATTTGAACGTGGAAAAGTTCTTACGCAACATTTCTGTGCATACGAACCGTTTATACATGAGGCCCCTGCTGTGCCATGAAAGCCTAGCATAATGAGTAATGCCCACATTGTCCTACACAGTTTCGTTCAGGATGATGCCCACTCCATATTTATGACTGTTTGCTTGGCTGGAGTACAAGAAGACTGTATTTCTGTAATCAAGACGACCCTGTCCTGTCCATCTTGTCTCACTTACTCCTAGAATATAAATGTTATATTCTTCCATCTCTTTAAGTGCCTAATCAAGCTTCCCAGCCCAGTGCATATGATCCAGGTGGCTACTCTTGTAAAGTTTTTGGCATTGAAGATCACACTCTTCAATGGTCGGGCCTCTTGACAGCTTTGGTGCAACTTGAATTCTCTGACGCAATAAATGTATTGGAATGGATTGCAGCAATAGTTTGTTTTACAGGGGTGGGGTTGCTAGCCCTATGCCCCAACCAACTTCCTTTTTCAACCGGAGTTAGGACTGGCTTTGGTGGAGTTATATAGTAAAACGTGCAGTATAGCAAACATAATCCGGGATGGTAGATTTAATTACTGTAGTTTAATGTGTTTGGTAATTATAATTTCAACTTTAACATTTAAATCTCTGCAGCCTCAAAATCTCAAAATAGTATAAAATTAATTCAATTACATATTTCTTTTTCTTAGTGTTTATCATATGTAATAATGATAACAAAATCACATTTGTATCTATAGAACACTTGAAACTGCTTAATAAATATTCAATGAAGAACAAATGAAGCAGAAGTGCAAAGTTCAAAAACATACAAAAAAGCTGTTATAGTAGCTATATATAAGATATCAGAATAAAAGATATATAAGTATATAGAAAATAAACAGAGCTTTAACTCATCACAATAAAGCAATACATCAAAATAATAGTGTTGGGGTCCTAGGTGGAAAATACTCTAATTTTAGAGGACTAAACCAGCAGGTGTGCTATACACTGTTTACATGAATGGATATCACTGAAAACAAACTAGCTCTCCAGCAATGTGATGTCATCAGGGTCATAAAAGACACTATTGACTTCAATGAATGTCCTTTTACAGAGGCTGAAAATATGTTTAAAAATTGGAGAAAAAAAAAAGAGAAAATGAAACTGAAGAAGGTATGTTTATTCTCATTTGGGTTCTGAGTTTCTTGACTATTGATGAACCAGGCACATATGTCACTTCTGGTACTGAATATACCCTTTCCTATGTTCCCTTCAAGATGTTCTCCTTAAAACTAGCAGAATTGTCACATCCTTTGCAATAAACATCTACCACTGGGGTAAACAAAAATTATTTAACAAGATTTGTATGACAAGGTGGTCCTGGGCTATATGAGTCCTCTTGTGGTATACCAGCTGGGCCCATTACAGTTGGAATGGAGGATGCAATTATCTATCTGCTCCACAAGACTTATACTTATTCTCAACTGAACAAAGCTGGTAGCACTGTGAGAATTATGTTTTTTGATATCCACGCCTTCAATATCATCCAGTCATCTTAATTAAAGAGTAAACTCAGATATACTGTATGCAGATAGATGAGCCTATGGTGTCCTGGATAATGGGCTATATGTTGCGCAGACCTCTGTTTGCGAGGCTCGAGTTTCTGATAAAGAAGTGAGCAACGCTAAATCGCCACAAGAAGCAGTCTTATTTCCTTTTCTCTACACTCTGTACACCTTCAAGCTACAAATATAACACCAGGCCATGTCACTTCCAGAAATTCTCAGATGCACTTATGGGGTGTGATGGGGATGAGAGAGAGTATAGGAGTTAAGCGGATAAATTTGTTTCTTGGTGCAAAGTGAATTGTCTGCATCTTAACATCAGCAAAACAAAAAAAAAATGTTTTTTGACTTTCACTGCATCAAAAAGCATCTATGTCTGGTCTCTATTCAAGGAGTGGATGTAGAGGTGGTTCACTCCTACAAGTACATGGGGGTCCAAATTAATTATCGTGAGTAAAACAGAGATGGAGGATAAAAGTGCTAATGTAAGTTAAATGTTAGATAGTTGATGTCTAAAACACAAACAGAGTCAGCAGATTTCATTGTAAAATCAAAGTGCAAAAAACTGAAGACCTGTCACCCATTGAACATTTGTTAGTGTAGGGCATGAAAAAGCTACCAGCATCAGATTTCTTAGACTACTCTGTATGGCTATATAAAACTTTACAGGGAAAAAACAAAACATTTTTGTACACAAACCAGGAAAAGCCTAGACAACACCAGGGTCCAATAGATATTAGCCAAAACAACCACTGAGGTGGCAGAGCTTCAGCTGAGTTGACAGATTTGAAGGGCCATGTTACATTTCAGAAATAAAGTTAAACTGGTATGTGAAAAAAAATATGGAAACCTTCTCCGAATCAGGGAAAGGTGGAAATGAATGGGTAGATGAACTGCAGATAAGGAAAAAGAGACATTTTCTGTGTATGATTTGTTTGAGTTGAATAAAAAACAAAATAATAAAAGATAAACATTCCTCAAACAATAAATGTATAACCTAAAGTTAAAAAAGAAAGTCATTTTTAAAGATGAACTTTATTGCTGATTGTGATGGATTGCAGATAGGTTTCAAGAGGTTGTGCTCCATTCAGCATTTGATTTTTTCAAGGCTAAAGGAGAGTTCTAATTAAACAGGAGTACCATCCACATTACAATGAACTCAACCCAAAGCTACAAATAATATGGTGAAGAAAATTTATGTTGGTAGACAACAGCTTAAGGCCAAGGAAAGATCCTTAAGGGACTCTTCGTATGACTGCAATTGGTGTTGAGCCATGTCTGCTGTTGTAAAAACTGATAGATTCTTGGCTCTCACTAAGGCAGGACACGGTTTGGACAGTAAGAGATACCCAGGGTGTTTTCTGTGGAAATATTTGACTATATTTTGAATTAAGATCTAATTAAATTATTAAGCCGATTTGCTTAGACTCTAATGTCATAGGTAAATCATTAGTTAGTCTAGGTACTGCAAGTTCACAAGAGTGCTGCCTATAGATGCCAGAATTATTGTAAAGTTAAGCATCTGTTGACCAGGGATGCGACAATATACTGAAGAACACTAAAAAGAAAGCATAAGGGACAGATTTCAATAAAATTGCTAAAAATGTCAGGGTCTATAACACACTTTATGAATAATGGGCTTACAGAATGGTGTTATGATCTGGAGTTTCCTCCAAGGCAAAATAAGTGAGACCTCCAAAACAACTAGGGGGCAAGCCAGAATCTGTACTGGTCTGTGTGTCAGAGAGAACTTTGACCTCAGCCAGACCCCTAAGGCCTCGGCAAGCTTAAAAAAATGGGAATCTGGCAAAACCAACCATAAAGGTTACAAATTAGAAGCAAAAGTCCCACAAGGAGGATGGTCACTATCAACCTCCATCTTGTGTACATAAAGGGCAGTCAAGAATCTTTTATAAATCAAAGATTTATTTTAAAAATATAAGTATACAAAAAGATCAGCAAAGAGGCACAAAGGAGTTGCCTAACAGGTAATCCAAAGCAAACAAAGTTCCAATAGAAATCAAGAAATCAGAATTCTAAAAAAAAGACACAAAAAGTCACATGCCAGAAACTCCAACAAGAAAAGTTTGGACATGAGCATCAGTAGGCTTTGCATCCTAGGAACCAAGTTGCCCGAAATATTCTATAACATTTCTGTAATTATTTACCACTCTGATGCTGATCTTTCTGATCATAAAATAGGTCATTATGATAGCAATTAACGAAAAGAATTCATAATTAATTGCAGAATTACAGTATTTGAGGAGTGCCTCTTGCTCTTACACTAATCGTCATGTCATAACAGGCTTAAGTTTTGAGTTTGATGGTTTTCTGTTTATACGTTTTAGCTCTTGACCATCGTCAAGAAACTGTGACACAAAGACACACACATATCCATCACTGAGATATCAATGTTTTCAGTATCAGGGAATCCTAAAAAGTCAAGATCTGTCGAAAACCGGAGATCGAAATATTTGACGAATCTAAAGCTTTCGTTCCTCCTCCATAGACAATAGGGTATGGTGGGGGAAGACGCAAAGCAAAAAACAAGTGATTCCCACTCCTGAGAGGGAGCCCTAGAGTGATGTTGTCAGGGTGGTCCCACCTCTTAGGGCTCCACCTACAAAGAACATAGAATAGCAAAACATTTAAAGAAAACAACAACTATAACATCACATATAAAACCAACAGAAATAACATAAACACATGAGTCATAGCAGTTCAAAATAAACAAAAGCAACAATAAAACATAAAATACATAACTTTAAGGAGATACATAACTAACTTTTGAATCAGCTGGTGCAGAGCGTTTATCTGGTCATGTATTTATGATTATGGAAACAATTGGGACTATTTGCTTGAGTTTTGATATGTGCAGTTGTAATGGAACTTAGCACACAAGTGGTTTCCCTCTTTTTAGCAATCATCCATTAATGAAGATGAAATTGGTGCAAATTAGTCAGTGGAACTTAAAAAGGGAAGGGCAACAGGGAGGGATATAAGAGGATCATGAGCAAGGATTGGTGGATTTGTTTACATTTTTGTTTTTTTTATTTTATTGCAGGAAAGGCATTGAGATTTAGTACATTCTATAGAACAAATTGCTAAAAGGGTAGAGTACAGAATTACATAGGGTGTAAACCACAGAAAAAAGAATCATCATGTTCATATGGCCTCTTTCATTAGTTCTACCATAATATATTGTTGGCTGAAGATAGCTGGTCTCAATAACTTAAGTCAATGTTACATTACGTGACTTTTATCAGACTTGACAGTGGCAGTTACTAAAAATTGATGCACATACTAAATTCAAAGACTATATGATGACTTTCCAGCACAGTTTCACAATGATAGCCTGTCTGACAGAGCTAGTACTGCATGAAGGGTTAACAGGTATTGCAAATTCAGTTGCAACCTCTGCCCTTTTTTTCCATTCTGTCATGGTACATTAAATAGATGACATCACATAGATAAGCCTCTCTTCTATTTTTGAAGTCTAAAACACCTGCAGTCTTTATTCTTCATCACTGCATTATAAGCATTGTACTTCAGGTGAGCACTCACTAGTCATCAACTCTCATGCACATATGGACCACCCCTAAGACTTAAGACAAAATCAAGCCTATTTTGCTGTATACATGCTGCAACTTCCTCTGAATCACTAAGACTATGTAAAGGCTGCCTGCCGAAAAGTAATCTTAAGTCAATTCATTCTCAGAGGGAGCCTTAGCATGCAGAGTTAGGCCAGTTCTCAGCCATAGTCTGTTAAGGGTATAGCTAGCTCAACAAGGACTGCAGTCATATCATGGAGCTATCCACTTAAATAAAATTTCCCTATTAAGTTTTAAGGGAACTTTTTTATTTATTACTAATCAAAAGATGGTAACAGGATTGTCTAATTTCGATGCCAGGAGAAACATAATTAATTGTAACTCAAAGGCTAGAGGGACATTTAATTTTATAATGTTTCTATTGTAATTTGATGCTTGCAATTAAGAACAAGAAAAATGATGGAGACTGTAAAAAGTAAAAGTCTTAAAGGCCCTACCAGCATGGTTTCCAAATGTAGACCAGATGTAGTATATAACCGCAAGACTAAGCAAGAAAATTAACATGGTCACAACTTTGAATCAGGGGAATTCATGGATAAGCTAACATTTACAAATATAAATAAATGTGTTGAAGTCACCAAGAACAATCAAAGAAAAGAAAGTAATAGAGTCAGCAATTCAGTCACAGTTTTAGCAAAAAGGTAAAAAATATTTAGTCCTCTCTATAAATGAGAAAGTTGTAATTATTTAACGATGCTGTCACACATTTCAGATTTTCCTCAAAAGTGTTTAGTAAGTCACAATTACTTTGTTTGTGAAGATCTTCTTTTGAAAATCCCAGGAGCAGAAACATTCAATTTTAGTGAGATAATTTTGTTACATCACAAATTACTAATGCTCTTTCAGGAGCAAGTCTAAAAATACACAGACTGCATCTGAAAACCACAATACTGCAGTCTCTCATAAACAAAAATATCAAGTTCCAGCAAGCCGTTCAAAAGTGGCTTTTGGATATGTCCTCTACTCCAATAAAAACAAAATAATGTTATATGGGAAATGTGAGGTAAATTATGTATCAATAAGGAAAAGGTCCTTATTAAAAAAATATGTTGCCTGCAATAAATAAAACATCTTTACACACTGCAATAGAATCTAAAGACTTTAAATATAATTAAGTTTATCATTTTATATCTTTTTATCATCTCAAAAATTAGAATCATTTAGAAGTGTTAGCCTTCGCATTGGCTGCAGTGGAGCAGCAGGAGATGATTTTGAATTGTGTTAGTCATGCAGTTCCAAAATACAGAGGTTAATGAGAAGCCTTCTGTGGTAGTACCTACAGTAACTAATATGATTTGTGCATCAAGCATATAAATGATCTGCATGTCACTATAATGAATCTTTTAAATAGCCTTAAAGACATATATAAACTATTTTTACTATAATTTAGCAAACATTTGCACTAATTTTGTAATTATTTGCACTGGTACTGATAGATTGTGCCTAGTCAACCAAAGCACAAACTCAGGCACAGCAATTTGGGCTTCTTTATTACAATGTTTTCTCACTTAGAGAAAAACTGAGAAAATAAAAAAGCATCTAAGTAAATTGCATTGTTACTTACTCAATTTAACAGAATTCTGGTAATAGGCTGCTTCTTTTTTGGTTTATTTTTCAAATGTTAAAAATTTTTATTTTCATTCCCTGTGTTTTTTTGCTGTTACAATGGTGGCAAAATTACATTTCATAATTGCTGAGAATTTCTACCGAAACCAACACTGCCAAAGAGGGCCACTCAATGCCTAAGGTAATTTCTAAGAGTACTGTGGTTTGTGGTGTCAAATGCTGGTCTTGGAGAACAAGAACAGTTATGTGGAATCTGTATGTATTAAGACCCTAGTCATTTACTACTTTAACCAATGCAGTTTCTGTACTATGATATGTTCTAAAGAGTGTCATTTTGGTGACTCTCAGTTTTTAACTTGACTAGCTTTTTGACTTTGTGTATCTCCTAGTCCTTTTCATAAAATAAAAAAAATACACAGTCTCTTTACATTTGAGTAAACATAATATACACACTAATAATAATCAAAGAAAAAAAAAAGATTACAAGAGACCCTGGCTAAAGCATGTAAATTCTAGCATAGTAAAATAATTCTGTGCTTGACCTTCAATTACTTTTTATTTATAATTTTTTTCTGGATGTTTACACTTGAAATGGACCCTTCTCACAGTCTAAAGATTATTATTATTAAAGTATACAGTACACTTCTATTAGTACAAATGAAATACTTGTATATGTATTGTCACATCCCTCTTCCCATGCCTTCTTATATAAATGGGCTGGGAGTGCATGAGATAAATCAAAGTGGATGTAATTTGGCTTTTTTGACACTGATCAATAGTTAAAAAAACTCTTTAATCTCAAGATAAAATATTTATCTCTGTGAAGTAGTCTAAATTAACTACAAATACAAACAAAAAATAATTAATCATGTATTCACATTATTTAATATGATACACCTAAATCATCACTGGTGTTGCCAAAGAGTTTTAAAAGTCAAATAAGTAGTTCAATAGAGATCATCCATCTGTAGTCAAGGGTTTCAATTCAATTCAATTAAGTGCAACAGTATTGTATAAAGTACCACAACAACCGTAATTGAATAAAAGTAGAGACACCTTTCTGGAAACTTGTTCAGGCAAAAGAAAAATTTGCCAATGAAAAAACAGCTCAAGATAAAATTTTAAAATATCTTATAATATGTGTACTTAAGTGTTAAAAGTGCAAGTAATCATAGAATCTCTGCTTGTTTTATAGTCAAAAAAACGTCTTACATGTTTAAAACAATTCAAACTACTATTTGCAAGTGAGCTGTACTACAATAACTAAAGTATGAGCCAAGTAACTGAAACCTGAAGCAGTGGCATTCAACATGAGCAGACATCTTAAATAATGTATTCTTATTCAGTGGGGTAGGTGCATAATAGTGCAGGCATGCTGACTTCCCACTTCTTAAGAAGGAGCTAATGTATTAATGTATAAATCTTCCTATGTTAGGTGAATTTTCATAATGTTAACCTCTAATTACAATTAATTTAAACAGAAAACATTTTTGTTTAAATAACACAGAGCTACATGAAAACTGATAGAACTGGTTTCATAAAATTAGTCATCAAGACAAGTAGTAGTAAGGCACTGCCCTTCAGTAATTAATGCTTGATAAAATTCTTTACCTAGATTTTATCACATCTAGTTTCACATTCAAATAATGACATTTCAGTTATTCTTTCGCTGCGATGTCCAGGATAATGTGAGAAGACACGTGAGCAACACACATGGCATGGTATAGCAAGAAGGTTATCAGTGCCATTGTCATTTGTGAAGTTTATTTCAAAGATTTGCAATTCAGCTGAGAGAGTGAAACTACCAGAGAGATGTACAAATGAATGCTGTAAGTCAAATTAGGGAGATGGGCAGAAAACATGTGAAAGACACATAAGCAAGTTATTTTAAAAAGTGCTGATGTGTGCTTGACTAATATGGTTAAAAAACCCAAAGTCTGTCATAAACGATTAGAACAGGTGAAGGTATTAATAACCAGCCAGTTTTTCTTGTAGTTTCCCATATCTGACATGAATTCTATGAATATGTAATTATGTGAGTGTTTATAATGACAAATATCCAGCACTACATCAGAAGTGCCTTTGCTATGCAGTCAACATTACTTCCTGGATGGGGCATCTGTGTGTCAGCATTCTCCCACTTGGCTGTGATGTCTCTTGGCTTCTCTCTGGCTTGGATATGTACAGTATGTATACAGGATTATGCATTATATTCTGGGAATGAAAGTTAAATACAAATATCTGTTCTTCTACCATATCTCTCTCTCGTAATTATTTCCACCATGGGTACAAAAGGGATTATATTGGTTCTAGTCAGTTCTGCATCCAGAAACACATCCCAGGGCAGAAAGATTAAACCCTGTTGGATACAAATGGTGTCTGAGCCATAGCACATTAACGGGCAAATACACTTCAGTTTAGCATGCAGATAAGCCCCACCCTGTTCAGCAGGCTGCTGTAAAGAGAATGCCTGAATGTGTCAGGATTAGCTGTGGAAATCACTGAAACTGGAATTACCTGTGACTAACATTCAGCCATGCCCCATTCTACAGGCTGACAAACTGTACTGAAATGACTACATGGAAGCTTGGGTGGTAGTGCCAGCAGGACACATTTGAAAATTGTCTCAGATTACGCAAATAAAGTGGGGGAACCTGTATTTTAATATAACTGACTGAGTGAAACAGTGTGTATATTGGTGTAGCCCATTTGTTTTCTGGTTTAATATTGCAGTAAGGACCAAGAGACCCTACTGTATGTTACAAATACAGTGGATTAGTTTGGAGAGACTGTGCATACAACAGCTGTTGATTGGCCAGGCACAGTTTTATGTAAGAGTGACAGAGAAAGAGAAAGCCACAGTAAAAATAAAACACATATAATTTTAGCTAGAGTTTGCAAGAAGGAACATGAGTGACTCTGAATTTGGCAGGGAGAAGGTTCTAGGGTCTGACAAGATCAAAACTGAACTTGGCCATCAGCCTAAACACCACATTTTATTTTAAGCCAAGCACTGCACATTATCAAAGAAGACAACATCCCCACTGTGAAGCACAGTGATGGCAGCATCATGCTGTGGGGAAGCTTGTCTACAGTCCTGGAAGGCTTGTGATTATAGGGGTTAAATTTAATGCAAAAAAATTCAGGGAAATTCCGGAGAAAACACCTGATGTAGTCTTCAAGAAAACTAATTAGTTTTCCTACAATACAATGACCTTAAGCCTGAAGCCAAAACTACATAGCAATGTCACAAAAATAACAATGTTAATGTTCTGGAGAGGCTGAGTCAGAGTCCAGATCTCAATCCAATGCAGAAGGTGTGGCTGGATTTGAAAAAAAGCTGTTCACTTATGATCCCCATGTAACCTGACATAGATTTAACAGTTTTGCAAAGAAGAATGGAGAAAAATGGCAAATTCAGTGCTAAAAGCTGCCAGAGCTACATCTACTAAATATTGACTTGATGGGAATGAATACTGTGAGCAGTCAATAGCATAAAATTTCAGTTATTTACATTTTGGGATTAAGCTACCAGAGCAATACATAGTGTCATCTGTTAATGTTAAGAATAATAATATTTATGTTTACCATCCAAAATATTCTATATATACAGTACAGTATACATATACTGTATATACTGTATGTATAATATATGTGCTGTATATACAGTATTCATGATAGAACATATCTCAATTTTTTTAGATGGCACTTCTGATTCTTCTGTAATAAATGAACTACAGTGATTCCAATTTTAAAACTACTCTGTGTGCTAAACTGAACTTACAAACTGTGAATTGAAACCAACTCAAGCAGCTTTTTTCATTAATAAGTGTCAAGCACATTTATCTCTGACAATGTCCTCTGCATGACAAAAGACTTACAATTAGATCAATCATGTTTCTTTTTTTTTTTGGTGATTCAAACTTGATATATAACTCTTTGCCAGTTACATTTAAAGAGCTAATTTTTTCAAGATTATCATGCATGACAATAAAAGTTTTTAAATGTTGCTCAAGCAGAAAATTACATTTCAGAGACCCTCTTCAGGCAGCAATGGAAAAGAATGCCACATAGCTAAGTGACATGTATCAGTGCATCACTAGCAATGCAGGACACAGGAGGTGAAGACTGAGTAGTATGCTGTTTGCATAGGGTTTCAAACACCACGCAACATATACAAATGGTAACAGTAAAACTTTCAAAGAGGATTAAAGAATTCTTTAAGATACACTGATTTTACCTGCCTTATGAAAAGAATCTTATGTTATATTCTTGGATATTCTCAGCAATAACTTAGTTAGAACATGTTTTAAATGATTAAAAAAGAATACTCATAGTATTGTAAATGGATGTAAAATTGATTTTTTTAATTTTTTAATAAACTGAATAATATTGCTGAATTGCATCAATATAACTTTCATGAATAAACTAATATTTTAAAGACAGTGATAAAGTTAGATGATTAAAGCAAACTGAATAATTGTATGATGATGTTTGCTATCAGTTCTTAATTTATGCTATAAAAGTAGGGAATATAAAATTAATGCTAAAAATTGTTTGAGACATTCTGTCCTACTTCAGTTTGATATTGGTGTTCAAGGAAGAATTTTGTTGCATGATAATGTATTATCCTTTTGTAAGATGAAATGCACTATATATTGTACTGCTATAACAACCCTGAAAATTTTGTTATCTTAAAAATATGAAACAACACAGCCTTCATATAAAATGAAATTGATCTCAGTGCTGTTTAAATTTTGCTACATGACTTCAAATAAATTTTCAGGTTCCCATATTGCAGGATAACCTCCAGATGTAGACAGTACCCAATGAAATTTCATTTCTTTCCAATATATAAAACTTAATTGAAGAAATATGATGTGTAAGTAATATAACAGGTTTGTGTCAGCCATGCCTGAAAATGGTTATCTCTTTTATTACCCTGACATTAAAGTGAAGGTGAACTTGTGTGCATGCATATGAGTAGTGCTTTGAATTGGTCTGATGTCCACGGCAGGGCTAATTCCAACCCAACAGCCATTACTGCTAGAAAATCCCAATCCCTGCCTCCAAGCCCAGAAAAATGAAAGGATCGATAGATGTGTGGATCAGCTTTAAGCTGCAAATTAAAGCCTCCAGTGAGTAACAGTAGCTAACTGGATTTGTAATAAATGCAGCAAGGAAATGTAAGATTACTTTATAAACATATTCGCAAGATTTACTTTGATTGGCATGCATTGCTGATTTATAAAATAATGTAAGAACAATGTGCTATATTAGCAGGGAGTTCAGTGCTTTTTATTTTTTTTCATATCTATAAGATAGTACCTTTTTATCAAATTACATGCTTACAGTGTACGGGCAGGTTAAATGAATTACTCAGAGGTGGGATCTGAACCAGTTACTAATGCTTCACTTTGGCACATTGCCTCATAATAGAACTGCCAGTATAGCATCCATGTTAGATTGCCCTCTGTATTGTGGTTTATGTGCAGACAGAGACCACAAAAATAGGTTTGTCCAACATGTCTATAGGTGCTGCAAAACATAATATGTATAGGGTCTCATTACAAGCATGCCCTGTAATACAAAATATACTTAAATTTAAACAATAAAACAAACACTATTATTAAAAAATGAAATGCTGTAAGAAGCCAAAAGGAAAACCCTCACCTCACAGGAGCCATTACAGAACTTAAAGCACACCAGATGCATGTGCCCCTTTTCCCTTTAGGAATATACCATTTCCATGACAGGGGGTTTGATGATGTACCTCTAAGCTCTACAATGACACTTTTTATCAACAATCACAAGACTTCTAGGAACTCAATTATCAAAAAATTCCTGGGCTTTTAGCCCTCACAATCAAATTACAATAACAATATTATAAGGTGGATGATCAGCTAACGGTTTTTGGTTAATAATTCCTTCCTAGCCAGGAGGCCATAGTGGATAGACGGGGGAGATTGTCTATTCAGAACAATGTATCCCACATCTCAATAGATGGCAGTACTCCTCTGGCATGGACACACTATAGATATCCACAAGTATCCATGGGATTCATAGTCCTGAGGGACAACCTAGTCAGGGTGCCATCAGAGGGCAGTCCAATGTAGTGTCAGGAATCAATCTAACATGCACTTCTTTACAATGTGAAAGAAGTCAGTGTGCTTGGGGGACATATGGAGAGTATACAAATTACCCACTAAGGTCCTTGGAGTGGGGTTGCAGAAGCAATATGAAGCCAATATGACAAGCTCATTTTATAAAAGCCATTCAAAAGCACAGAAAATCTACACGTACATTGTTAATATCTCGAAATAGCATATACTTTAAATTGCTTTAAGTGGTGAAGTGTTTACTTTAATTGACAGATGCTTCTGTCACCTGAGGTTTTAAATCTGTTTATCCAATCTTTTAATTCTCTGGTCCAAGTCAAAGGATTTTTTTCAGTTGGCATATACCTGTTTGCTCGTAATAGTTGCCTTTAAAAGAGCAGTTTGGGTAAAAAGATTACTTGATCTTGTAGTTGTATGTTCTGATCTAAGTTATTTTCTGAACACAAGTTGCCAATCAATCTAAATAAGAAGGAACAGACACTTCTAAACACAATTTGTGAGGTATACTGGTATAGCTGAAACTAGATGATTTGTGGTTAACAATGAAATGTTGATCTTGCATCACACTCTCTAATCACTTTCTGAGACAAGGTATTTTAGTTACAGAGAACCACTGGTTTTTATTTAAAACATGCAAAAATGTTCAAACTTAACTTGTAAGTATAAATGTATTCTCTACAGCCCACAAAGTGCTAACTATTAAAATTCAAGGTAACAGGCTCTGCAGGAATGCAAATTGCCAGATGGTAAACACAGTTGATGGTCTGCTAGTCATTTGAAGTATCTTCACACCCAGCAAAACCGATTGTGACAGATGACTGCTTTTTATGACTTTTTCTGTCAGAAAACACATGATGCAGAAGAAGTTTGATCTATTTTCTCACATGCCTGTTCTGCTACTGAGAAAAATTCACTCCAGCATCTTAAAATCAGACACAGTTAAGACAACTGCACTGTTAGTCAAGCTGCAATAATAATGTTTCTCAAGAGCTGATAGGCTAATTTGATACATTTCTTTAATTTTAACAGACAAGTGTTAATTTTATGGAATATATAGTTTCATCCCCAACTCATATATTTTTTAAGTACTCTTTTTTGTCTTTTAAATATTATTCTGTAATTTGTGTTTGTGTCTTCTGTATAATTTTAATATCATTTTATTATTTTTTAAATTGATGTATTTCTAAGTTCTGCATTTTATGATACTTGTTTTTAGTGAATTGAGCCCAGGGTGGGAGGGCCTGTGGGAGGGCCCCCTGATGATTCAGATGTGAGACCACCTCCTGGCATATGTTAGCCTCCAAAAGCCTCAGGAGCGAGGGCGGATTAATATTATCTTTTATAGGGACCAGAAGACAAAACATAAGTGATAGTCGAGCCTAATTCAGAATTCAAAACACAAATCAATACTCCAAACTTGTCCTTGAAAAAGGTGTTGCAAAATTTCTAAATAATCTGAATTCACTACGAAGCATATACTAATTGAACAGGGTTTTTTTTTTTTTTGGTTTGCTTTCAGTCCAAATCCTTACTCAAAAACAGGGAGGAGGTCAGGAAAAGTTTTGTCAAGTCTCGGAGAAGATAGAGGCTTCACAGCATCTCAGGGTTTGCATGTCCACGGCATGCATGCCTGGTTCATGTAGGAATTGCACAAATATCCAGATGGGCAAGGTCTGTCACCTGACACACCCTGCTGCTCTTGAAAAGTATTGAAAAAGGCAATACAAGTGGGACATTGCCTAGTTTAAATGGAGCCATACAAGGTTAGCGAAGTCTTGGGCAAAAAATGTAAAAAGTGAGAAGTACTTCCAGGAGAGAATGCAACTGCATGAGAGAAAGAGAGGTTGGGGAACAAGACACATCAGTTGGCACTGGGTCCCTCAATTCCCCTTCAACATATGAAAACTGAGGAATGGACACTAGAGGTCATCTTTTGACTGGGTTGGGTGTCTGGCTAACCTTCAGACCAACGTGTATAGTAAAGGTGAAGAGGTGAGCAAGTGTTAAAGCCGCTTGTATTTTTATGTAAATAGCTTTTTAATTTCTTTTTCCCTGAATATTTAAAAAAGGGGGAAGAAGGAATGACATTTGCTGTTTATATATATATATATATATATATATATATATATATATATATATATATATATATATATTTTTTTTTCATTTCTCCTTGATTATTTCTTTTGGAAAAGATGAAGAAGACATACTGTATATACTCACATATAAGTCAGGTCTTGAAATCCGAAAGATCGATCATAAAATCAGACCCCGACTTATACAACCAACCAACCATTTTCTAACCCGCTGAATCCGAATACAGGGTCACGGGGGTCTGCTGCAGCCAATCCCAGCCAACACAGGCCACAAGGCAGGAACCAATTCTGGGCAGGGTGCCAACCCACCGCAGGACACACACAAACACACCCACACACCAAGCACACACTAGGGCCAATTTAGAATCGCCAATCCACCTAACCTGCATGTCTTTGGATTGTGGGAGGAAACCGGAGCGCCCAGAGGAAACCCACGCAGACACGGGAGAACATGCAAACTCCACGCAGGGAGGACCCGGGAAGCGAACCCGGGTCTCCTAACTGCGAGGCAGCAGCGCTACCACTGCGACATCGTGCCGCCCTCCGACTTATACACCCATTCAAAAATACAACACTTAAATATATTATATTTATATATATATATATATATATATATATACAGTATATATATATATATTTTTTTTACATCTTCCTGCCTCCTCCAATCTTGCATCAGTTTCTCAGACACATCAAATTTTGTTGCTGCAGCGCAGTTACCAATTTGTTTTGCCACTTCAACGTCTTTTAATTTAAAACCAGCTTCATATTTTCTTGTGATCGAACACTCCACCATAGATAAGGGATGCTCTTACGATAAAGGTGTATGAGGGTGTGAGATACAAAAAACGCAAAACAGTGCAAACGTCGCTTCTGAATAGTTTGGGTATTACAACGTGGTCACGTAGGCACAATACATAGAAAAAAAAAGAAAGTGTGCTCCATGGTTACTCTCTCAGGTGGGCGTTAGCATATCATAGTCTGTTGGACCAGTAGCGTGAGTTTTCCAAATTTGACTTATAAAACTGACATACCGGAAATTATATGGTAAAATCAAGTCCTGACTTTTCTGCAGGAGAACTTAAACGCAAGTATATACGGTATTTCTTTTTGGTGTAAATTGTTCTTTTTTTGTGCAAGAGTTTGTAACTATTTTTTTCCTTTTCTTTTCTTTTCCTACTTTTTTGTTGGTACAGGAAGAAGAGAAAGGGTTGTATTATTGTGAATATTGTTATTATTTTTGCGTTGTGTGTGTGTGTGTCATTAGAACTGGTTTTATTTAATGACACCCCATTAGTTCTATCTATCTGTTTTTATTTGTGAATTTCATTTTGCATTTTTGTTTGAAGCACCTGTAAATAAAGAACATTTATTTTTCTTTGCTTCTATAAATTTGTTTCTGTGTGTCTCTCTGCTGTCACCATTGATATGTTCGGTACATGAACTACAAGATCCCAAAGTGTAGCATGGTCCCAATTCCCACTACACAAGGTCTCTCAATCAGATGATCTATTCTCTTCCAAAGCAAAAAAGTAAAACATTAAAAACAGTATAAAACATTCATCACCCTAAAAATACTTCTCTGGTGTTGCAATCAATAATGGACATTTTTTCAAAACCTGAAAAGACACAGTCAACCTAAGGAAAACATTATTCATTTTTGCAAAAGGCTTCAGGGTTTGCTTAGGAGATGACATTGTTTTTTGTTGACTCATATATTCATCACTTGGAAAACTTGTAAATGGACATAAACCTGAGAAAAAAGAATATTTCTGTAGAGTATCAAAGAACTAAATGTGGAACATCTCTTGAGAATTAATCTACACTATATCCTGCTGAGAGAGTGCAATTACCAGCTGCTAGATGATGGTGCAAATTATGATTGATTATGCACTATAGCATACATTTCTTGCTGCCAAACAAGTTTCTTTCCCTCAAACAGCAGGAATTACTCTTTACATTTTGTCAGAATTAAACCTCAGGGATGAAGTCTTTGCATTTTGGCAGCCATGTAATCCTTAGATATTCTAACACAAGTTTTGACATAAGGTGACTTGGTTCGTATGTCATTAATGAATGCCTATGGGAGAAATGCCTGTGGGGCATCATGATATGTTCAAGTTGGTTTTGGTTCACCATCATTAAACTAATCAGTCTGTAGATTGACAGCAGTGTGAATGAAATGTAAATCATTTCAAGTATAGCAAGTACACCATAGCCTTTTAGAAAAAATCAACTGTCACTAAATCCTGCACTAAACATTACCTCTGTAGGTAAGAAATTTGTAATTTCCTCAGTAAATGTTTGTTTTTTATTAGCACTTTGAATAGCCTAAAATGATGAAGTATGTATTTAATATGCTATAATGTATGTTACAGTATGAATGGATGCTGGAATAGTGTCATTCAAGCATAACAGGAAAATCTGTTAACCATTATCAGTGAAAATGAAGCTAGCAAAGATTATACATGTGGAAAACTCATTGCTTCATTAGTTTGTAAATAACCAGATTCATGCCACACCTCCATGTTAAAAATAAATGGTAATGGAATTAGGTTTTGCTTGAATTATTTATTAAAAGGATCATATTCACAGACTTTGCATAATTGAGCGTTGAAGGAATTCTACTTTTATTTTGGGGGTATGTCTTTTAAAACCAGAGAGTAAGAAAAGCAAGAAACAATTTTCTTGAGCTGTAAGTAACTACCAAAATATCTACCATATTATTATTACAATATCTATCATATTATTAACACTAGAATTACCAAAGCCTACGAAAAAACTTGTAATCCTGGCCCACCTTAAATCCGTTCGCACCTCTGCATCAGTGTCTTTTGTGTTGTAAATGTGTCCATCAGCACAAACAGCATCCCATACCCCCACAGTTAAATTCGCAGTTGGGGGGAAAAAAATGAGGTCACTGACTACAACCGCATGAAGGTATGCAAATGAATATAATGTTGAACTAATGCAACAATGTTTTCCAAAATGTACTATACAGGTCATATAATGAATTATTCCAAATGTCATATATACCTGGCGGAGTCCAACTCTCACTGGAAATCACTTTTATGGACAGAATTTCTAGGCGCAGCCAGGGTGTTGAAGGGGTCCGGTTTGGTGGACTCAGGATTGGGTCAATGCTTTTTGAAGATGATGTTGTCCTGTTTGCTTCATCAGGCCGTGATCTTCAGCTTTCTCTGGATCGGTTCGCAGCTGAGTGTGAAGCGGCTGGGATGAGAATCAGCACCTCCAAATCCGAGACCATGGTCCTCAGCCAGAAAAGGGTGGAGTAGCCTCTCAGGGTTGGGGGAGAGATCCTGCCCCAAGTGGAGGAGTTCAAGTATCTCAGGGTCTTGTTCATGAGTGAGGGAAGAATGGAACGTGAGATTGACAGGCAGGCATCGGTCTGTCGTGGTGAAAAAAGAGCTGAGCCGTAAGGCGAAGCTCTCAATTTACCAGTCGATCTGCGTTCCTACCCTCACCTATGGTCATGAGCTATGGGTAGTGACCGAAAGAACGAGATTGTGAATACTAAAGGCTGAAATGAGTTTCCTCCGCAGGGTGTCTGGGCTTTCCCTTAAAGATAGGGTGAGAAGCTCAGTCATCTGGGAGGGACTCAGAGTAGAGCCGCTGCTCCTCCACATCAAGAGGAGTCAGATGAGGTGGGTCGGGCATCTGATCAGGATGCCTCCTGGACGCCTCCCTGGTGAGGTATTCCGGGTACGTCCAACGGGAGGAGGTCCCGGGGAAGACCCAGGACACGCTGGCGGGACTATGTCTCCCGGCTGGCCTGGGAATGCCTTGGGATTCTCCTAGAAGAGCTGGAAGAAGTGGCCGGGGAGAGGGAAGTCTGGGCCTCTCTGCTTAAGCTGCTGCCCCCGTGACCCGACCTCGGATAAGTGGAAGAGGATGGATGGATCATATATACCTATGTCTCTCTTTTTTATCAGTGTGGCTTTGACATCATGGACCAGAAGATGCATATTAATTCAGCGTGAGCAGGAACGCTCAAGAATAACACTGAATAAAAAAAATTCACATCCACAATCATTCTCAGTCACGCATACCACTCACACCCATGTCCACAGTTTTCCCAATCCCAGTCTCATTCACGCACAAGATCTGACACTGTTTTCAAATAAAGAGGTGGTATAACAAAACAAGTATGAACATGAGTGAGAAAATAAAACTGAAAAAGTAAAAAAATCTAACTTTGACAAGTACTGTAAATTTACACTAGCTGTTACAGATGCAAATCAAATGTATGTTTTTGTTGCATTATATTAACGATAACAGCAGCTTACTACTCAAAATGGTAAATTTGGGAAGCAGCCAGTATCAAACCCGCGACCTCTAGATTGGGAGTCAGCACTTCTTGCCACTGCACCATGCAAGGTGTTGTATGTCTACCATAACCTGCTTTTTCTTTTAATATATATACACTAGACATTAAGCCCGTTACAATAACTTGCACTAGAAAAGTAGTGCATAAACATTAGTAGGAACAGTCTATATTAAATGGCAAGGGACCTTGTATGTGGCTATAATATGCGTCACTGTATTGTGTGCCTTTAATTTTCTCTCTCAGTAATACTGGTTTGTATTTCTGTAAAATGCCTGTAATTTTGTCTGACAGTAATACAGTGGAACCTTGGTTCACGACCATAATTCGTTCCAAAACTCTGGCTGTAACCCGATTTGGTCGTGAACCAAAGTAATTTCCCCCATAGGATTGTATGTAAATACAATTAATCCATTCCGGACCATATAAACTGTATGTAAATATATATTTTTTTAAGTTTTTAAGCACAAATATAGTTAACTATACCATTGAATGCACAGTGTAATAGTAAACTAAATGTAAAAACATTGAATAAAACTAAGAAAACCTTGAACAACAGAGAAAACTAACACTGCAAGAGTTCGTGCTATAGCCTTACAACCCGTTCGCTAAAAAAACACTTTTTTTAATGAGTTTTAAGCACAGGGAAAAAAATGAACATTTGAAAAATCCATAATTCAATAAACAACCAAGAAAAGTAACATTGCAACAATGCACGCGCGCGCCTGTGTGTGTGTGTCTCTCTCTCTCTCTCGCGCACGCACCTGTGTGTCTCTCTCTCTGCACACACAGGGAATTCACAGGAAGAGACTGATCATGTGCCGTATGGCCCCATGCATGCGCACTTCACCAGAAGACACACACACACACACACACACACACACACGGACACCTGGACGCACACAGGGGTTTTATTAAAGAAGATAGATTGTTGTAGACACAAAACAAACATGAAATGTATGTATTCCAAATGATGATATATTATTTACTCTATACACCTCCAAGCACTTCACTCCAAGATAAACACTGGGCACTGAGTACCTTCTTTGCGAATTGAACTGCGGCAGTGGGTGGGGGGATGGGATAGCAGGCTTCTTGCTGTTTCTACCGATTGATACATTTACAACACAGAAGTTGCTGATGGATAGGTGTGAACAGATTTCAGGTGGGCTAGGATTACGAATTTTTCGTAGGCTTTGGTAACTCTAGTGTTAAACAGACACTTGCTGCCTCCCATTTTGATGGAGTAACTTGTGTTACTGATGATTTAAACCCAATCTTAAGTCCCTATATGGATGCCCACAGGGCAGTATGGGAGTTGTGGTCCCTGTGGTAATGTGCCTAGCCAGACATTAGCAAAGCAAATGGAAAATAACCTTTTTGGTATCTTTAAAGTAAAGGAAAGGTAAGAAAGTCACTTACCTTTTTGATCAGCAGTAGTGAATGCAAGGAGATGACTTTGCTAACATTTAATGCTGCTTCAGTGGGGTGAGGCAGCAAGTTACTGGCGGCTTGGCAAATGTTGCTTTATGGAGGCCTAAATACCTTCACATGCTGTCCAGATTCAATGTTGGAACAAGAAAAAGTTGTGGATCGTTTTGTTTAGTTTACCACAGAAAGTAAATGGGATCCTGACATTTAACCTTATGAGAGATTTAGGAAGCAAGATATTAAGTTACTTTTAGTATGGAGCTTCAGGATGCTGTAGCCTGAAGCCTTGTGAGTGTTTGCATGTCCACACAAGGCTGCAGTGAATTTAATAGAATCCTTGCACAGGTTTGATGTTGTCATGCAGCATTGCTGTGTCATTAGCGACTGGCTGGGAGAGATGCTGTGCAACATGATAGGTCTGCAAAAACACCTCAGAGTATTAAAGGCACTTCCTTCTTGCAAGGATTGTCTTTCTGACTGAGTCATACTACATACTACATACTACATCATAATAGCTTGTGCATATTTTTGTATTTATTTTATTTGTGTTACAGATACAGTATCTCCTAGATGTAGTTCCTGTTTGGTGGAGGTATTATATAATTTAGGTTTTGTTACACTTTTTTGTCTATACAGTTATCTTTATTTTTCCTTTGTACATTTTTTTATGGAACATACTTTTTTTTGAGACTGTGTTATGGTGGAGTATCTTCCTGCCAGCATTTTCATTGACAAAGTCTTCCATTTATTTGTGTAAATTAATTTATTTTTTCTCTTTGTTTTTCTTTTGGGACTTGCCATGTTCTCAATTAAAATTTTTGGGAAAGTGATTCTTTGTGTTTTGTATGTCCTCTGTGGTGTGGACTTTGTTAAAAAAAAACCCACATGGCACTGTTCGATGTGCACCTGTAAATAAAAACCCCACTTTTATTTTTGAAACCCAACATGTTTACATCTGTAGCTTTATGACTTACATCTCTCATTCTGATCCTGATCAGTTCTAAACTTCAAGACACCCAGTGTGCAGTCTTGTGCCCTCATTCCAACTACATGGGCTGTCACAGTCCCATAGGGCTGTTCTATTGGATTCTGTGGGGGCCAAGACAGGGAGCTGTTGAAATATAAATGCCTTTTTCCAGGGTGGTTCTATCAAGCTCAGAAGTACTACCTAGAGACAATGATATGGGCACCAGAAGTACTCCGAAGTTGGGTTTTATAGGGAGACACTCCACATTACCCTGGAAGTTGGAGTTGGGAGGGGAGAGAAGGAAAATACTTATTTGAACCTAGGAATGTCTACTTGCAATTCACGTCTAAAAATGTAGGCATCTTTACATCCTTTGAGGCATTCATTTTAAATATTAAAACAGATTCCAACACAATTATAGGCTAGTCTACAGACCAACAACAACAACATTTATTTATATAGCACATTTTCATACAAACAGTAGCTCAAAGTGCTTTACATAATAAAGAATAGAAAATAAAAGACACAATAAGAAAACAAAATAAATCAACATTAATTAACATCGAATAAGAGTAAGGTTCAATGGCCAGGGGGGACAGAAAAACAAAAAACTCCAGACGGCTGGAGAAAAATAAAATCTGTAGGGATTCCAGACCATGAGACCGCCCAGTCCCTCTGGGCATTCTACCTAACATAAATGAAACAGTCCTCTTTGGATTTAGGGTTCTCACGGAAGGGCTTGATGAATGATGGTCACGTAGACTTCTGCCTTTTAATCCATCCATCATTGTTGGAGCATCATGAAGCTTTGAGTAGGTGGAGGTGGCGCAGGCCACCACCACAAAGAAACCGGAAAAAGAAACAGAAAAGAGAGTAGGGGTCAGTACGGATTTTAGAGCCACCATGAATAGTTATTATGAGGAAATTGAACATATAGAGTATCAGGATTAAGTTAAATTAAGTTAAATTGAAGTTATAAAAGGCCATGTTAAAGTAATATGTTTTCAGCAGTGTTTTAAAGTGCTCTACTGTATCAGCCTGGCGAATTCCTATTGGCAGGCTATTCCAGATTTTAGGTGCATAGCAGCAGAAGGCCGCCTCACCACTTCTTTTAAGTTTTGTTCTTGGAATTCTAAGGAGACACTCATTTGAGGATCTGAGGTTACGATTTGGAATATAAGGTGTCAGACATTCCGATATATAAGATGGGGCAGATTATTTAAGGCTTTATAAACCATAAGCAGAATTTTAAAGTCAATCCTGAATGACACAGGTAACCAGTGTAGTGACATTAAAACTGGAGAAATG
Organism: Polypterus senegalus; assembly: GCF_016835505.1. Taxonomy (NCBI): domain Eukaryota; kingdom Metazoa; phylum Chordata; class Cladistia; order Polypteriformes; family Polypteridae; genus Polypterus; species Polypterus senegalus. The sequence continues at coordinate 193,589,153 of NC_053156.1, read as the reverse complement.
TGTTTGAATTTTCTTTTCCTAGTTAGGATTCTAGCAGCTGCATTCTGCACTAGTTGCAAACGATTTATGTCTTTTTGGGTAGTCCTGAGAGGAGTGCGTTACAGTAATCTAGTCGACTGAAAACAAACGCGTGAACTAATTTCTCAGCATCTTTCAGTGATATAAGAGGTCTAACTTTACTTATGTTTCTTAAGTGAAAAAATGCTGTCCTAATGATCTGATTAATATGTGATTTAAAATTCAGATTACAGTCAACAATTACCCCTAAGCTTTTTACCTCCGTCTTGACTTTTAATCCTAATGTATCCAGTTTATTTCTAATAGCCTCATTGTATCCATTATTGCTAATCACTAAGATTTCAGTTTTCTCTTTATTTAACTTGAGAAAGTTACTATTCATCCATTCTGAGATACAAGTCAGACATTGTGTTAGTGAATCAATAGAATCGGGTCATCAGGTGCTATTGATAAGTACAGCTGTGTGTCATCAGCATAGCTGTGGTAGCTCACATTGTGCCCTGAGATAATCTGACCTAACGGAAGCATGTAGATTGAGAATAACAGCGGACCCAGGATAGAGCCTTGTGGAACACCATATGGATATCATGTGTCTTCGAGTTGTAATTCCCACAACTAACAAAAAATTTTCTCCCTGTCAGGTAGGATTCAAACCAATTTAAGACTGCCAGAGAGGCCCACCCATTGACTAAGGCGATTTCTAAGAATGTTGTGATCAATGGTGTCAAATGCAGCACTCAGATCTAAGAGGATGAGAACAGATAAATGGCCTCTGTCTGCATTCACTCGCAAATCATTTACTACTTTAACGAGTGCAGTTTCTGTGCTGTGATTTGTTCTAAAACCCGACTGAAATTTATCAAGAATAGCATGTTTATTGAGGTGGTCATTTAACTGCATAATGACTGCCTTCTCTAGAACTTTACTTAAGAAAGGCAGGTTAGAGATGGGTCTAAAATTTTCAAGAGCGAGGGTCAAGATTATGTTTCTTAAGAAGGGGTTTAACTACAGCAGTCTTAAGACAGTCTGGGAAGACCCCCGTATCTAATGATGAATTTACTATGTCCAGAACATTATCAATTAGCACGCCTGATACTTCTTTGAAAAACCTTGTTGGTATTGGATCAAGGACGCAGGTGGAGGATTTTAATTGAGAGATTACTTTTTGTAAATCAGGTAAATCTATCCTAGTGAAAGAGTTTAATTTGTTTATAACAGGATGCTGGGGTTTAGGAGGATCCTTAGTGTTGGAGGGATATACTATGTTATTTCTAATATCATTAATTTTTGATTGAAAATACAGCGATAGCCTCACAGGTTTTACTGGAAGTACTTTGGAGGCATTCCTTTGAGTTACCTGGGTTTAGTAGGCGATCAATTGTAGAAAATAAGACTCTGGGATTACTAGCATTGTTATTTATAATCTTGGAGAAATAACAGCGTCTCTCAAGACGGACAGTGTTATTGTATTCTGTTATTTTGACTTGGTGGATAGTAAGTTTAGTCTTCCTCCATTGACGCTCAGCTCTGCGGCATGTTCTCTTTAAATCAGACACTCTTTGGGTCTTCCATGGTATAACAATGCTAGAAGATTTTTTCACTGTCTTTTCAGGTGCAACTATGTCAACAGCAGCTCTCACTTTAGTATTAAATCTTTCCACCTTACTATTTACATTATCCTCACTATTATAGCTGGCACTATAAACGGACTGATTGCTTAGAATGTTTGTAAGTTTTAAAGCTGCTGCCGAGTCAAAGAAGCGTTTTTTAACAATATGCTTCTCATGAGTGTTTTTTATCATTATTTCTATATTAAAAAGTAGAAGAAAATGGTCTGATAGACCAATATCAATGATCTGTTTTATATCAACTTTCAGTCCTTTAGTAATCACTAAGTCTAACGTATGACCTGCTTTATGTGTAGGCTGATTTATGAGTTGTCTCAAATCAAAAGAATCCAGGAGGTTCATAAATTCTTTTACTTTTAGATCACACTGATTATCTATATGAAAATTAAAGTCGCCAACTATTAGGAGTGTGTCATAGTTAGTAATTAAAATTGACATTAAGTCAGAGAATTCCTCAAAAAGACATGTATATTTAGGAGGTCTATACACGGATAATACTAGAACTTGAGAATCTCCATGAACAACAACGGCGAGATACTCAAAGGACTTGAACTTACCAAAACTGACATCTTTACATTTTAATCGGCTCGAGTAAATGTTTGCCAATCCGCCCCCTTTTTCCCTGGCGGTCTGCACGAGTAAAACTGTAATCCGGAGGCAGATTCGATTAAAACAGCCGCGCCGTCTGAGCTAAGCCATTTTCACTTAGTGCAATAAAATCTATTTTTTTATCACTAATAAGATCGTTGATAAAAAACGTTTTGTTAGTTAAAGCTCTAACATTCAATAGTGCCATATTTAATGTTTCGGAGGTGCAAAGATGAATACTATGTGCGTTATTGATATTTGGAATAGGAACTAAATTATTTTATTAGCGCCGCTCTGTGTGTATTTTTTGTTTAATCTGTGATCTGTTTTTATAGTTTTAATACATTGTTCCTCTCAGGGCCATATTCATTGTTCATGACTGAATTTAGCAACCTTTTATCTGATTTGGCTATAAATTATGATCACGTAGTACTGATGGGAGATTTTAATGTACTGATGTGGAAACTGACAGTTTTAGCAAATGTTTTACTTATTTGTTAAATTCAGTAGGATTTTGTCAGATTGTCAAAGGTCCAGCTCATAATCATAACCACACATTAGATTTAATTATAACTTACAAAGTTGAAATTCAAAATTTAAATATTACTCTGAGGTTAAGGATCTGTGCTGGTATCCAGAAGGTTGCTGGTTTGAATCCCCGTCACTGCCAAAAGAGATCCTACTTTGCAGGGCCCTTGAGCAAGGTCCTTAACCTTCAATTGCTCCAGGGGTGCAGTACAATGTCTGACCCTGCGCTCTGACCCCAAGGGGTATACGAAGACCAAGTAATTTCCTTCGGGATTAATACAGTATAAAATAAATAAATAAATAAATGAAGTTATTTCCGATCACTACTCAACTACATTTGATTTAGTCCTGCCCTTGCCAACGCTCTCACAGATTAAAACAAAGACAGTGCCTACATCTAGATTGTAATTCTGCTTCAAAATTTATAGATACTTTGAGTAAGTAGAGTGTAATTGTGGAAAACCATTTAGATCAGTTAACATCAAATGTAAACGTGGAAAACAATTTAGATCAGCTAACATCACATTATAATGGGACCTTGAGTGATGTTCTGGACATAGTGGCTGCCTTTAAAACAAAAGTGATCAAAGCACATAGAAACTCTCCCTGATTTGATGAAAACACTCAAGCTCTTAAATTAGAGTGCTGAAAACTGGAGCAGATGGAGAACAACAAAGCTACATGTCTTTGTGTTAAAAAAAACTCTCTTTAAAGTTCACTCAGAATACTATTCCACAATAATAGATAGCAATAATAAAAATCCTCAGGTAGTGTACATAAGTAACATGATAGTTATAATTGAATACTTACCCTCACCTATTCTGTTTCTCTTATCGGTACTCAAATGTGGCACTTGGTACCACGGCCTACCTGCCAAGTTGTTTTTCCTGCCTAATGTAAAGTCATCCATGATGGAGGATTGCAGGAATCATGGGGTGGAGGGGTCATCCCATTGGACTGGCTGCCCCAGCGCTGTTTCACCTGTGGAATGGTCAAATGGGGGAGGCAGCTTGATGGATGAGGTCTCCAGGACTCTAAACAAATCCAAATCATATTATGTGATATCATCTACTGTTAAATTCTGCTCCATACTTCTAAAATTTTTGTTTTAAACTGTATTGAGAATTTCTTCTGTGTATTGTATTGTATTGTATTGTATTGTATTGACCCCCTTCTTTTTGACACCCACTGCATACTCATCCTACCTGGAAAGGGGTCTCTCTTTGAACTGCCTTTACCAAGGTTTCTTCCATTTTTTCCCTACATGGGTTTTTTTGGGAGTTTTTCCTTGTCTTCTTAGAGTGTCAAGGCTGGGGGGCTGTCAAGAAGCAGGGCCTGTTTAAGCCCATTGTGGCACTTTGATTTTGGGCTATACAAAAATAAATTGTATTGTATTGTACTGTGGCACCCCTACAGGTTGCAGGCTTCAGATACAGCAGCCAAGACAGATAAAAAAACAATAGATATGTTCTTCCATTTGCACATTTTCACTTATACCAAACTGTTTCCAGCCCCACAAAAATGTATATATGCACTTGTGTACACAGCAAAAATAAATATAAAGATATTGTGAGGAACATCCTGTGCTAGTTTGGCACATGTTACTTATGTTTATCAGTATTGTAGCTGCTGGTAAGTAAAGCAGGACCAAGCATGGATCAAACACGTACCAAAAGAAATCTCTCAGTCCAAAAAATGTTTGTTTTAAAAATGTTTAGTAAAAATTCAAAGCAAACAGTCTACACAAGACTTGAGAAAAGTTGTTGAACATGTAGAATAAAAAGCAAAAAATGGAAAAATGATTCTTCTTGGTAAGCTTCAATTGTTTCTATACTTAAGGATGAGTTATTTCTCGATGCTTTACTTATCATTCAGTACTGCACATACAACTGAACACGTTAAGGCTCTGTCTGAAACCATGTGCCTTCCAAGTGAATTTTGTTAAGTGTGAAAGTCTTTTTTTTTCTATGGAACAAGTGTTCACCAAAGCCGAAGTAAGATGTGGCTACACACTCAAGGGGCCTCATGTATAACGGCGTGTGTAGAATTCACACTAAAATATGATGTGCAAAAAAAAATGTGTATCTCTGCATGCACCCAAAAAAAATTTAGATGCATAAAACTTTGTGTACACCAAGTTCCAAGCACATGCCCTTTATAAATCCAAATGAAGGTGAAATTTAACACAAGTGCACACACCTGCAGCCCCAACCCGACTCCTCCCAGAATTTCACATACTTGAATATGCAAATCAATATAAATAGCCCCTTCCATTCAATATTTTGTTAAAAGACAATGGAAAAAGAATTTCAGTGAATGTGAATAACAAGCAGATATTACCTTCCCATATAGCTGATTATGAAATACCCAGTAGGTCAGCAAGTTCATGTTGAAAAGCTCCTGTGGGTAAAAACCCAAGCATGGACAGAACTTGATCAGCTAACTTCAGAACTTAGATCAGCTAACATCACATTATAATGGGACCTTGAGTGATGTTCTGGACATAGTGGCTGCCTTTAAAACAAAAGTGATCAAAGCACATAGAAACTCTCCCTGATTTGATGAAAACACTCAAGCTCTTAAATTAGAGTGCTGAAAACTGGAGCGCAGATGGAGAACAACAAAGCTACATGTCTTTGTGTTAAAAAAAACTCTCTTTAAAGTTCACTCAGAATACTATTCCACAATAATAGATAGCAATAATAAAAATCCTCAGGTAGTGTACATAAGTAACATGATAGTTATAATTGAATACTTACCCTCACCTATTCTGTTTCTCTTATCGGTACTCAAATGTGGCACTTGGTACCACGGCCTACCTGCCAAGTTGTTTTTCCTGCCTAATGTAAAGTCATCCATGATGGAGGATTGCAGGAATCATGGGGTGGAGGGGTCATCCCATTGGACTGGCTGCCCCAGCGCTGTTTCACCTGTGGAATGGTCAAATGGGGGAGGCAGCTTGATGGATGAGGTCTCCAGGACTCTAAACAAATCCAAATCATATTATGTGATATCATCTACTGTTAAATTCTGCTCCATACTTCTAAAATTTTTGTTTTTAAACTGTATTGAGAATTTCTTCTGTGTATTGTATTGTATTGTATTGTATTGTATTGACCCCCTTCTTTTTGACACCCACTGCATACTCATCCTACCTGGAAAGGGGTCTCTCTTTGAACTGCCTTTACCAAGGTTTCTTCCATTTTTTCCCTACATGGGTTTTTTTGGGAGTTTTCCTTGTCTTCTTAGAGTGTCAAGGCTGGGGGGCTGTCAAGAAGCAGGGCCTGTTTAAGCCCATTGTGGCACTTTGATTTTGGGCTATACAAAAATAAATTGTATTGTATTGTACTGTGGCACCCCTACAGGTTGCAGGCTTCAGATACAGCAGCTAAGACAGATAAAAAAACAATAGATATGTTCTTCCATTTGCACATTTTCACTTATACCAAACTGTTTCCAGCCCCACAAAAATGTATATATGCACTTGTGTACACAGCAAAAATAAATATAAAGATATTGTGAGGAACATCCTGTGCTAGTTTGGCACATGTTACTTATGTTTATCAGTATTGTAGCTGCTGGTAAGTAAAGCAGGACCAAGCATGGGTCAAACACATACAAAAGAAATCTCTCAGTCCAAAAAATGTTTGTTTTAAAAATGTTTAGTAAAAATTCAAAGCAAACAGTCTACACAAGACTTGAAAAAATTTGTTGAACATGTAGAATAAAAAGCAAAAAATGGAAAAATGATTCTTCTTGGTAAGCTTCAATTGTTTCTATACTTAAGGATGAGTTATTTCTCGATGCTTTACTTAACATTCAGTACTGCACATACAACTGAACACGTTAAGGCTCTGTCTGAAACCATGTGCCTTCCAAGTGAATTTTGTTAAGTGTGAAAGTCTTTTTTTTTCTATGGAACAAGTGTTCACCAAAGCCGAAGTAAGATGTGGTTACACACTCAAGGAGCCTCATGTATAACGGCGTGTGTAGAATTCACACTAAAATATGATGTGCAAAAAAAAAATGTGTATTTCTGCATGCACAAAAAAAAATCCAGATGCATAAAACTTTGTGTACACCAAGTTCCAGGCACATGCCCTTTATAAATCCAAATGAACGTGAAATTTAACACAAGTGCACACACCTGCAGCCCCAACCCGACTCCTCCCAGAATTTCACATACTTGAATATGCAAATCAATATAAATAGCCCCTTCCATTCAATATTTTGTTAAAAGACAATGGAAAAAGAATTTCAGTTAATGTGAATAACAAGCAGATATTACCTTCCCATACAGCTGATTATGAAATACCCAGTAGGTCAGCAAGTTCATGTTGAAAAGCTCCTGTGGGTAAAAACCCAAGCATGGACAGAACTTGCAAAAGAGTTGTAGAGCACAATTCCTCAAAGTCTGTTTTTGTAAAGCCAGCGCCAGTTCAGCACAAAGCTGCAAGAGGAAGCTCTTGGAAATCGAAATCGACTTAGAAGCCAGTCAATATCACTCATAAATGCGTGCAATCTTCTAATTCTTCCATTTGCAAAGTCTTCTAACAAAGCTAAAGCAGCTATGGTAGTGTAATAGTTTGGCCATTCGATGCATCATTATATTGTCATAGAATGATTACAATCAAGTGAATTAAATGTGTAACCTATATGCAATATGACAGATTAGGGTTTTCTTGACCCCTTGAACCCTCAGACCACTCGTCAGACACCAGTTAAAAGTCCAAATACTTGATTTATTATTATAAATAAGTGCACAAAGCACACCTCTCCACAATTCTCAATAAACAATACTCCAAAATCACAATCATCCTCTCCCAGACGCTTAGCCACCCTGCCTCCCAACTCAGCTCATCAGTCTGGGATCTCCCACAGTCCTTTATACTCCTCGACCCGGAAGTATTTCTGAGCCCTCAGTCCATGTGATTATCCAACACTTCCGGGTTGGGTAATCTTCTCTTTTCTTCAGCCTGGAAGTATATCATTCCTTCCGTTTCCGCGATTGTGAAATACTTCCAGACTATAAGGAAAGTATAAGTCCCTGGGCCTCCCTGCAGCGTCCTCTGGTGGCCCCCATGGTATCCAGCAAGGCTGTGGTGAAAAACTCCAAGTTCCATGAAACCCTGCTGGAATTCGGGGCCCTTGCATGTGGCAGGGATGGCTCCATCTGGCGATTTGGGGTTGTTGGCTGGGATAGATGGCCGGCAATCCCTTACAGTTCCCTCCCCTCAGCAAAGTCCAGTGGGGCGGAGCATCCAGCCCCTGAGGGACGCCATCCTCCAGGAGGAGTTTCCGGTCAAACCTTGTGTCTCATTCCCTGGAGAATCTAGGGGGAATATTATTCCGAATTGACATCTGGTCCCCCGCTCTCCAAGGACAGTTTCGCCAAATGTGGCCCGACCTTCTGCATCCATAGCACTGTCTCCCTTCTCCTGTTATTCTCTCGGGACTGAAAACAATTGGGAAAAGTTAGGTCCGCCCCTTTTCTTGCTGAGGAGGAGACCCCCAGCGCCTCTAAAGTTTCCATATCTTTTCTTTCTTTGTTAGGAGACCCCCGTTTTATTTTTGGGATCTCCTGTTTGATCTTGGGATTTTCACAGTCTGAGTCTCTATTTAATAAAAGAGACCCTTTCCTGTCTGCACTCCTCTTGATTTACTTACAACACGGGCCGGGTCTTCAGGGCGAATCGTTTCATAAGACAGCACTATCCAGCTGCTTCGATAGACCAGCTCTTCCCCCGAACCACTCGGTCAACGCTCCAGCCTCTCTTGTAGGGAAAGCAGTGATTTGGCACCCGCTATTTATTAAAAGTGGGCCCGGATCACACTGCGTCCCTATTACCTAGACATTACCTGCCTGTACCGCCAAATCATATAACACAGGAGGCTCTCGGTCTAATCGCCGCAGATACTCACATACTTTTTAAAAGCGCGCCGCTGCTCCAAGATCTCCAACGATCTTCTTAATTGCCTCCAATGTCTGCAAAATACTCCGCACGGGCTCGATTAATTTTTCGAGCTCCCGCACGTCAAAATAGTTAGTTAATTTGGCTGGAGGTTGGCTTACTTCCTGGTTCACCATACTGTCCGGCCGGGAGCCAATGGTGTTCACTGTTGGCACGTGCTCTGACGGTTCCGCACGGGTTTCTGGGAATTGGAGTTCTCTACGGACGAGGACTGGGCCGCCACCTTTGGCTGAATGCGATCTGCCTGTATTCATTTGTCGGCAGATCAACCAGCCATTTCCCGACCCTCCTTACCTTCTCTGGGATACATGGCTGGCAATCCCTCACAGCAATTAATTTCAGTATATTTGATAAAGCCATCATCATTGTTGTGAATATGAAACACAAAGGTAAACCACACAAAAATAGTAGCATTGCTTTGAAGCTGGGTGCTGCCCATTTGCAAAATCGAGTAGAATCTTGCATACACAAGGTATAAGACTGCTGTGAAAATGTGTATAGATTTATGCCAAGTCTCCTTGGAAATGGGTGTACATAACATTTTCATGTGTACACACTGTTTATACATGAGGCCCAAGGTATACTGTACATCTCAAGTCCAGCTGCCAGGAAGGAAAAGAGAAATACAGAAGAAGTTGGATTCATTGTACCCAAGTCAATAAGCCACAACCAATGTTGCTAGTACTGCTCTGAAAATAGAGGGGATGGATAATGTACACAGTGTTGGTCAACCCATTCGGTGACATAAGCGAGTGCATGCATGTATAACCAAGGGGGATCCAATTTGACTTATTATGCCCTAAATTGAAAACATAAACCCCACCCACCCAGGATATACAGCTGCAGAATATCATTGATAAAACTACAGGTAAAATTCCATTACAACGAACTCCCAGGGACCTAAAAAATACAGGTAAAATTTGGTTACAACGAACTCCAAGGGACCTAAAAATATTTTGTTGTAATGAGATTCTGTATTTGTTACTATAGTGCTTTCTTTAAGTAATCCTGTTATCTGCATTTACATTTTACCTGCTCCTAACCTTGCATCACCCATCGAGATCTTTCCTGTTTACTTTGGCGGAGAGACGCAGCATATCTGTCAACCTGCTATTGCCCCATACAGACGCCGAGATTGTACTTCTGGATGCTCTCCGGCGTGCGGTCTAGTTGGTGGAGGTCCCATTAATAGGAATGTTTCTTGAACGAGCATCACTCGTTTGCAACCCGAGATTTTTCTTCTTTTTTTGCTCTGTCTTTCAAATAAGTTAACAATGTCGATGGCGAAATTCCAAATACACTGGCAATGTCTTTGTTCTTTTTGCCGCAATCAAGAGCTGTAAAAAATGATTTTTTTTTTCTTATATTAACTGTTATCGTTTTTTCGTGTCTGCTGCTTCTATAGGAGGGTGACAATGAGTTAAATTCCAATGGATGTTTTTCAAATGTTGACAAGCAATAAGCAAACGGTATCACTGAAAACCGCAGGAAACAAAAAAGGCAAAAAAAACCAGTACGAGGAAAGTTCGAAGAAAGAAAAAAAAATTACAGTGTTTCTGTTTAGGGATTGTTGTGCACAACTGAGCTGTGGTCACAGAACTAACTGCTCTGTGGACGATTCATTCATGCATATCAAGGTCTTTTGTGCACTTCGTTGTAATGAAAGTATCTGCTGAATGGACTTCGTAGTAACAAGAGTTTTTTTAGACTCATGTCATATGGGGAAGCTGTTGGGACCATAAAAATACTTCGTTGTCATGAAAATTTCATTGTAAAGATATTCATTGTAATGGAACTTTACCTGTACAACATAAGGGTGGAATATTTACCTAAGTACCTAAGGTATCAAAAATGTTAGCACTTACGCACATATAGTGTATAATGTACACATAGTTCATGATATTGTTTCTTTTCTATAAGGTGTGGTTTGCTGTAAATGAGCCAAAAACTGAAACACTGTGTACTGAAACTAATACACTACATAGAAAAACACATACACTATATACTGAAAAATATACATTATGTATTGAGATTTTGCCTCTCATTTTGATATACTTAAACTGTACACTGAAATGTGTACACTGTGTACTAAAAAATATACACTATCTTTTGTGTTAATAAATAGTCAGCAAATCTTATTGACTTTGGCAGTGCTTTCTTCTTTTGGTTGTGTCAATACTGTAGGACTGACCAATATTTATCTGTTTTGGTATAGCTAGAACACTGGTCCTAGCTTAAAAGCCATTGCCAGATAGATAGATAGATACTTTATTACTCGTATTGCCAACTAAAAAGTCTCTTTTTGCCTGGTGGAGCCCCTAGAAATGCAGCCTTCTCATCTTATCTTATAAGATGATCAATTCCAGAACATGTAACATCCAATGATGTCCTTCTGATGCACAAATTGGATACCTATGTTCTAACAAAGGCCCATACCTTAAGGATTGGAAACCTAGAGGGACATAACTTTGCACCAGTGATCACCCTATAAGGTGATACAATCAAAAAACCAATGACAAGGCATCTAATCCTTCCTTAAAAACCCTTGTAAGACCCGAACTCATTGCTTCCCTTCATCAGCTTACTGCTCGACCTGGCTGTAACTTCTTCTATACTGCAGAGACACCATTGCTTAGGGTTTGTAACTGAAACCTTGGGAAGGATACGTTCTTGCTGTTATTAGTTTCTCGTCCAAAATCTGGCAAGAAAGTGGAGCGCAGCATCACACATATGGACACATTAAAGCACAGGGAAAACACTGTGGTTAGGGGGAGTATCCCTGTATAGACTAACTGTGACCAAATGAATGCCACAGTGCAAACACAAGAAGCTTAATATCTAAGTAAAGAACTTATCAATTTTGATCACATGAGTTGAAAGATCAGACATTAAAGGTAATGGTGCCGCCTTTTCCTATATAAGGGGAAAAGACCTATCTAAGCCAAGAAACAGTATTCATAAGTTCAACTAAGCTTTATTAATAATAAATTAATTATATTATTTTGTTTATTGCAACAAGCATGGCTGGGTTATTTATGAATTTAAGTCTTTGGATACCTTTGAAGCACAACTGAGAAAAAAGAAAGTGTTAATATAGACTTTTGCTGATTTATGAACCTTGTTCATAAATGGAACAGATCTCTTCATATTTTGGGGGTATCAACTGAAAAATTACACAAAGATCCCTTACTCAACTTACATGTATCTTGACGTCCCTTTAGGGGTGTTTTGTTGATTGTTTTAATTAATTACCAGCATTGCCAAAGGTAAAACTGATAATTAATATTATGAGTTATCATACACCCCACTTCATTATACATGCAATGTATGTTGATATTTTATCTCCTACACTGGCTTGACTGTAACAAACCTGTAACAGCTAAACCAAATACAGAAAATTGTGAATTTGGTGTGTTTTATGCTGTAAACTTCCTGCCTCGTAGCATTGGGCGTAAACACTCACACTATAGTGTAATGTTCTATTGAAAAATATCACAACACATATTATTCTCCTCATAACAATAAAAAATATGTGTCTTGTTAAAATGTGTTGAGGTATTTTGCAGATTCCATTAAGCATAGATTTATATGCCATTGCTTTTTTTATATTTCAAGTCTCAAAACTGCTTAATACAATTCCTGGCCTCCTGACTGAAGGAGATGTGAAAAAGTGCATTTCAGTATGCTGTATATATATTTTAATATATAATATAAGCATTTAGAACATTTAATTCCTTGCATGGACTGCCTATATGTGCAGCCTGTTAACTTCTTTGCTTTTTGTAATAAGTTTAAGTGAAACAAAATTCAATGTTTTACAACTTTTCTTTTAGGCTATGGCTATTGCACAAAAAAAATAAAAATTAAATAAATAAATTGAAGCTTGAAATTAGAACTGATGAAAAACACAAAAAGTAATGCTAGTGAATGATGTAAACAAATGAAAATCATTAACATATTGTACAACAACAACAACAATAATAATAGTAATCCTTCCATTCATTTTCTAAACCTGCTTTATACTGAGAAGGGCTGCAAGGAAGCTGGAACCTATCCCAGCAAGGGTAACAACAGCACAAGGCAATTCGATAGATAGATAGATAGATAGATAGATAGATAGATAGATAGATAGATAGATAGATAGATAGATAGAGATAGATACTTTATTAATCACAAGGGGAATTTCACATGCTCCAGCAGCAGCATACTGATAAAAAACAATATTAAATTAAAGAGTGATAAAAATGCAGGTAAAAGAGACAAAAACTTTGTATAGTGTTGACATTTACCCCCCAGGTGGAATTGAAGAGTCGCATAGTGTGGGGAAGAAACGATCTTCCCACTCTGTCAGTGGAGCAGGACAGTGATAGCAGTCTGTCGCTGAAGCTGCTCCTCTGTCTGGAGATGACACTGTTCAGTGGATGCATTGGATTTTCCATGATTGACAGGAGCCTGCTCAGTGCCTGTCACTATGCCATGGATGTCAAACTGTCCAGCTCCATGCCTGCAATAGAGACTACCTTCCTCACCAGTTTGTCCAGGCGTGAAGTGTCCCTCTTCTTTATGAAAAGGGCACTCACCACAACCATCTAATAGAACATCTACAGCATCTTATTGCAGATGTTGAAAGACGCCAGCCTTCTAAGGAAGTATAGTTGGCTCTGTCCTCTCTTGCACATATCATCCAGCAGCACTCCCAGATATTTATAGGTCTGCACCCTCTGCACACAGTCACCTCTGATGATCATAGGGTCCATGAGGGGCCTGGTCCTCCTAAAATCCACCACCAGCTCCTTGGTTTTGCTGGTGTTCAGTTGTAGGTGGTTTGAGTCACACCATTTAACAAAGTCTTTGATTAAGTTCCTATACTACACCTCCTGTCCACTCCTGATGCAGCCTATGATAGCAGTGTTATCAGCTGAACTTTTGCACATCGCAGGATTCCGAGTTGTAATGGAAGTCCGATGTATATAGGCTGAACAGGACCGGAGAAAGTGCAGTCACCTGCGGCGCTCCTGTGTTGCTGACCACAATGTCAGACCTGCAGTTCCTGAGATGCACATACTGAGGTCTGTCTGTAAGGTAGTCCACGATCCATGCCACCAGGTATGAATCTACTCCAGAGGTGGGCAGACTACAGCCCGCGGGCCACATCCGGCCCATTGGTCTTTTTATTCCGGCCTGCCGAAGATTGGTACAGAATTGCCCAAATTAAATTATATCATAATTATGACTGCATTCATTTGACCTTGTCCTGTAATGCCTGGCGTTCCACCAGGTGGTGCATTAGGCACAGTGATACATTGACTTGATTTTGCGGAGCCAGGGCTACTCTCTGTTATTACTCTGCTACTGCTCTGAACCCATCTGCAACAATGAGTGGGTCAAAGAAAAGAAAATTCGACAGTGAGTGCCGAGTGTTTAATAAGGAATGGACAACTAAATACTTTTTCACTGAAGTCCGCTCAAAGGCTGTATGTCTTATTTGCCAAGAATCCGTTGCGGATTTAAAGGAATGGAACATCAGCTGTCACTTTTCCACCAAGCATGCTAATTATGCTAACGACCAGTCAATGCAAGAATGGATGGCTACTGCTCAGAGGTTGGTAGCTAGTTTGCAGGCTCAGCAAAACACCTTTATCCAACAAACTGCCATCCAAGAATCAAGCACAAAGGCAAGTTATGTGCTGGTATTCAAATTAGCAAAGACCAGCAAGCATTTCTCCGAAGGGGAGTTTTTCAAAGAGTGCATAGTAGAGACAGCAGGTATCTTGTGTCCTGAGAGCAAGAACAAATTTGAAAAAATTAGCTTATCACGCAGGACAGTGACTCACCGTGTTGAGCTAATTGACGAAGACTTAGATAGCCAGTTAAACAAAAAAGCGGAGTCATTTACATTATATTCCTTGGCACTGGAGGGAAAGTAATGACATAAAGGACACCACTCAGCTTTTAATTTTTATCAGAGGGATTAATGACAGTTTTGAGATAACAGAGGAGTTTTTGGCCATGGAATCCCTAAAGGGAAAAACGTGGGGAGAGGACATGTATGACAGTGTGTTGGGGGTCATCAATAGGCACAAGCTACCTTGGAGTACACTCGCCAGCGTTGCCACAGATGGATCGCCAAATCTGACTGGAAAAAGCATCGGGTTGCACAAAAAAATCCAGGAGAGGGTGAAGGAGGACATCCCTGAGCAGAAGGTAATTTTCTTACACTGCCTAACCCACCAGGTAGCACTGTGTAAATCCATATTGCAGCTTGACTACGTAGTGAAGCCAGTTGTAAAACTCATTAACTTTATTCGAGCGAGGGGACTTCAGCATCGTCAGTTTATTAAGTTTCTTGAAGAAACTGACGCTGATCACCAGGACTTGGTTTAACACTCCAATGTCAGCTGGTTAAGTTTGGGGAAAGTATTTTGTCGAGTGTGGGAGCTCAAACAGGAGATTATCTTATTTTTGGAGCTACTTGAGAAAGCTGACGATTTTCCTGAGCAGAGTGACACAGATTGGCTTTGTGATTTAGCTTTTGCTGTGGACATACTGACACACATGAATGAGCTGAACATGAAGCTACTAGGGAAAGACCAGTTTGTTCATGAAATTAACACAAATGTCAGAGCCTTCAAAACCAAGCTTGCTTTATTCTCAAAGCAAATGTTAAAGAACTCATTTGTTCATTTCCCCACACTGGCTATGCTGAAAGAGGCCCCTCGACTTTTGAAAAAATACAGGAAATCACTGGACGACCTGCATGGAGAATTCTACTGTCGGTTCTCTGATTTTGGAAAAATGTACAAGTCACTTCAGCTGGTGTCATGTCCCTTCACACAGGACCCTAAAACGACGCCACGGGAGTTGCAGTTGGAACGGATTGATCTCCAATGTGACACCGTCTTAAAGGAGAAGTTCAACTCTCTTAAACTGGATGAGTTTTATGCGTCATTAAGCGCAGCCAAATTTCCAAACATCCAGAAGATGGCACAGATGATGCTGGTGTTGTTTGGCTCTACTTATGTGTGTGAACAGACTTTTAGTGTGATGAACACCAACAAAGCACCCACAGATCCTAGTTGAGTGATGAACACTCAGATCTGTTCTGAGAATTGCCACAACAAAACTAACACCAGACTTCGATGCACTGGCAAAAAAGGGTGATCAACAATACTGTTCCCACTAAAAGTGAATGTAAATATTAACACTGTAATGCCTTTTTTATGTTTATGTTTGATATGTATGCATCTAGTGCTGGCCTGGCCTGTCTGTCAAATTTTAAAAGTCAATGTGGTCCCTGAGCCAAAAGGTTTGCCCACCCCTGATCTACTCCCATCTCTGTCAGCTTGTCCTTAAGGAGCAGAGGTTGGATGGTGTTAAAGGCGCTAGAGAAGGCATCCTCCAATCCCACCTTCTCATGGTATGCGAACTGCAGAGGGTCGAGGGCGTGGTGGACCTGTGGCCTCAGGTGGTGAAGCAGCAGCCGCTCCATGGTCTTCATCACATGTGATGTCAAAGCAACAGGCCGGAAGTCGTTCAGCTCATTAGGACGTGATACCTTTGGGACTGGGGTGATGCAATATGTTTTCCAAAGCCTCAGGACTCTCCCCTGTTCCAAGCTCAGGTTGAAGATGTGCTGTAGAGGACTCCCCAGCTCCAATGCACAGGCATTCAGCAATCATGGTGATACTCCATCTGGACCCACTGCTTTGCTGTCACGAACTCTCCTCAGCTCTCTGCTTACCTGGGCTGCTGTAATTGTGGGTGGGGATGTCTCTCCTATGCTGGTATCAGCAGGAGGATGGGTGGTGGGTGCAGTACTCTGAGGTGGGGTGGTGAAACCTGTTAAAGAAGTTGTTCATCTGGTTTGCTCTCTCCATGTCTCTCTTGATGTTGGCACCCCGCTTTGAGCTGCAGCCAGTGATGATCTTCATCCCATCCCACACTTCCTTCATGCTGTTATTCTGCAACTTCTGCTCCAGCTTTCTCCTGTACTGCTCCTTCGCTGCCCTGAGCTGGACTCAGAGTTCCCTCTGCACGCGCTTGAGCTCATGCTGATCACCGCCTTTAAAAGCCCTTTTCTTCTGGTTCAAAAGGCCCTTGATGTCACTTGTAATTCATGGCTTATTGTTAGCATAGCAGTGTACTGTTCTTACTGGAACTACAATGTCCATACAGAAGATGATGTAGTCAGTAGTGCAGTCAACAACCTCCCACTACATGATCCCTGCAGGATATCCCAGTTTGTAGCTCCAAAGCAGTCTCTCAGAGTCTGCTCTGCCTCAGGGGACCACTTCCTGAATAAGCGTGTGGTTGTAGGTAGCTCCCTCACACTTGGTTTGTAGTGAGGCTGAAGCAGAACCAGATTATGATCTGCTTTCCCAAGCACAGGCAGCGGGGTGGCGCTGTATGCGTCTTTAATGTTTGCATACAGTTGGTTAATAGTCCTATTTCCCTGGGAGTTACAATCCACATACTGGGAGAAGGCAGGTAATGTTTTGTTCAGCGTCACATGGTTAAAGTCTCCAGGGATTAGCACAAGCGCCTAAGGACATAAATACTCAAAATCTCCATTATTATGACTGATAACCTGTTTCAGTTGTAAAAAATACAGTTTCCTGTAAAATTGTGTTTTGCATTAATCATCAACAAAAGCAAAAGTCAGTTACTAGGAAAAGTAGGATTATATCTATGGCAGGAAAATTTTACTCATGTGCAATTCCATTTAGCACTTTCAAAACTAAGCAGCTCCAGTGTACAACAGTAATAATACTAGACCATGGTAAAAAAAAAAAAAATATATATATATAGTGGTACCTTGACATATGAGTGCCCCAACATATGAGTTTTTTGAGATACAAGCTGTCACTAGGTCGATTTTTTGCCTTGAGTTACGATCCAAAAAGAGCTTGTCGCCGCACATTCCGAGGAACTGAGGATGGAGGAGTTGACGGAACTACAGACGCAGCAACATACGGAGGTTCTGCAGGAGATTGGTATCGCATAGGAGCCAGAGGCGGAGGAGGTTATGTTTTAAAGTGAAATAAAAGAAGTGTTTGCAATGTGAGAAAAAGTTTTGAACTTTAAAGCAAAGAAAAACCCTGAAAAAGTTACAACTTGTGCAGCGGCGCTATTTAATGACACCTGCCTAACACTTGACTTTATTGAAACGAAACCCTGAAAAAGTTGCAACTAATTGTGCAGCAGTGCTATTTAATGACACTTGCCTAACACTTGATTTTATTGAAAAGTAACAACCTGAAAAAGTTGCAACTGGTTGTGCAGCGGTGCTATTATTGACAGTTGCCACACTCATTTCAGAAACATTCTAAAGGGGAGGACTAAACAAAGCTCCTTGGACAGGTTTCTATTGAAAAGCCTTGAGAATGAAAGTGACGAAAGCATAGCAAAAAGAAAAAACTAGTGAAGAAGAAAATTAAGTTAAGCAAAAGTGAAGTGAAAGAAAAAATATTACAATACATTAATTGGCTTCACCAACATCTGTTTATTTCTTTCGATTCTCTTTTATGTATTATTTTTTTTTTGTTTGTATACAATATTTGTTCATTATAAATACATTTTTGTTATGTTGATAACATTTAATAAAAAATGGCGGTATTTTTTGGGGGCTGGCATGAATTAATCTCATTTCAATTAATTTCAATGAGGAAAATGGATTTGAGATATGAGCATTTTGACTTACGAGCTTCGGTATCCCAAGGTACCACTGTGTGTTTACAGTATATATATACTAGCAAAATACCCGCGCTTCGCAGCGGAGAAGTAGTGTGTTAAAGAAGTAATGAAAAATTACCCCCATCCCCCATCCCAACGCCTCTCACGTTGTTGGCTGCCTGCCTATATAAGGCCGTCCATCGCTCCAGTCTCTTCATTCCCTTCCTTGCTTCGCCACGGATTCACGCCTCCCTGCTGATAACAACAGCCTTTTTATTTAATCCACTGCTTCTCCGCTGTTTTATTGTTGATTTATTACGATTATAGTTATTGTGTAGGTATTTTAGACTTACTTTACATTGTTCAGGTACCTATTTACTTTATCATTCCAACCGTACCCACGTTAACATGTCTATCAAGGTGATCACCATCGATCAAAGAACTGTCACTTACTGAGTGGTTTCCATGCCTGGAGATGGCACCTATCTTTTCCATTCTCTGTGTTACATATTGCACGGCCATATCAGGCTCACTCTTGATATCTGGAGAAACATTGTGTCTTATGTATTGAATGACTGGGACAGGTTCAAGGTGTGGACTGATGATGGTACAGGAGATAATTATACTACATAGGAGCACTATAAGAGTGAAATGCTTAAGCCCTTCACCTGTGGTTCTGCATGTGAGTTGATGGCTGCCGCTTAATTGTTCGTTAGTCGCTTTCAAGTGTACCAAAATGGCCAAATATTTTACACCTTTGGACAACCGCCAGTGCCTCTTAAACATCTTAGATTCACAGGTGACGATTTCAGTAGTGAACATTTTGATGTTTATGAATGTTTAAACTCTCAAAAGCTGGATGTAAAGTTATCGATGAAACTGGTTGTATACTTACAATGCTTGACAGATGCCGAATGTCACTTCAACGCAAGTCCTACAAATACTGTCGTAATTGAAACAAACCATGAAACTCAAACCGATTATCACAGCAGCAATCCAAGCTGTGAGATATGAAACAAGATTACTGTTCACATGGCCAACTGTACGTTGCATGCTTAAGAGTAAGCTCAGCACACAGCTTGGTCATATTACAACCAGAGGGCCGAGCTCACAATATGGTATACAAAGAGATCCTTAACAAATAATTATTGGTATATTTTCCCTCAGTTTAAAATGGTTTAATTTTCTTCTTAATAAAACTTTTAAGGCAGTACTTCGCCGCTGCAAAGTGCGGGTATTTTGCTATATATATATATATATATATATATATATATATATATATATATATATATATATAGATATAGGTATACCTGTAGATATAATGTGTGTGTGTGTGTATGTATATATATATATATATATATAGATAGATATATAGATATAATGTGTGTGTGTGTATGTATGTACAGTATGTATGTGTATATATAGAGAGAGATATAGATAACGGGATTATAGATATATAAATAGATATTAGATATATATATATAGATATAGATATATATACTGTATATATAATGTGTCTGTATGTATGTATGTATGTGTATATATATATATATATATATATGACAACAACACTCATAACAGTGACAAAACAATTACATTGACAATCATGTTACGTTATTTTCAAAATGTTTCCTTTCCTTCTTTAACACACTACTTCTCCACTGCGAAGCGCGGGTATTTTGCTAGTATATGTTGTCCCCTTGAACCCTGAGATCAGATGCCAGACACCAGGTAAAAGTCCAATAATTTGTTTTACTTGAATACAACAGTGCACTAAGCACCCTCCACTCCACAATGCTCATAAATCACTACTCAATCAATAATCAATAAATCCTCCACTCTCCCAGACTCATTGTTACCCTTCCTCCCAGCTCAGCTCAACTCTGGGATCTCTAATAGTCCTATAAATAGTCCGTGACCCGAAAGTGTTTTCTCTCTCTGTCCATGTGACTGGTAACACTTCCAGGTCAGATAAAAACTCCTCTTCTTCAACCCGGAAGCATTTCATTTCCTCTGTCCATGTGACTAGGATGCACTTCCGGGTTGTAGGGAAAACCATCGTTGTTCCTCCCTGCAGTGCCTTCTAGCAGCCCCTGTGTTATCCAGCAGGGCTGTTGATAAAAACTCCATTGTTCATAATTCCTTGACAGCATTCGGGGCACCTCCATGCTGCAGGGAGGGCTCCACCTGGAGGCTGAGATGAATGGCTGGCCATAGTCCACATATATATATATATATATATATATATATATATATATATATATACTGTATTTATATATAAAAAATACATATCATATTGAAAAGGTGCTTAGTTAGTTAAACAGTACATCTGATACATCCAGTTAACCAACACCACTGTAACTGAGGCCCATTGTCTCAGGAAATTTCCCAGGCAAATCCAAATAACCCAGGTAGTTTTATGTAAAAAATTAAGTTTAAACCCACATACTGGTGTATACTGCAATTAATTTATACTTGTTGCATATGCAGGCTTGCTCTTTTACATGTAATTTTAAAACATAGCTGCCTGTGTAGTTTTAGGGTATTGCTGTGGCAAGGAAACATTAAGCATTAGGATACTGTAATGTTTATGTGGATCCTCAGGCTGAAATACAGGATACAGAAACAAATTTATACTTATTATAGTTATTGTGTTTGTTTTTTAATGTTCATTACTGTGTATATGTTTACATATTTTACACATGTTGCTGCAGTTTTAAATCAATTACTAGAATGAAGATGAAGTGTGTGCAAGTAAAAATAGACCACAATATTAATTATCAAATGGAGGTCATTTATCAATAGTTACTGTAAGGTGAAGCATTATTTCCAAAGTATATTAGAAAACAACCCATACAGAATATATACCCAGCTTTTCGAGTGACACACCTAAGCCTTCTTGCATATTTCAGATGGGCAAAATAGCTGAATGTTGATTCCATGTAAAACTCATATCCTGTTTACCAGTCTTTTAACAATAAACACCTTCTTCTTAACTTCCATCACCAGCATACAGGAAGACAGTTTTACCACAGAAAGAATTGTGTAACAATGGAGCATGCTATGCGTTTCTATAAAGGTTTACAATTAATAGGATGTAATAGTAATTATTGGTAATTGAATTATAATCAACATTGCTAAGACCCTTATATTCTAATTTTGTTAAACTAAAGTCACTTATTAAAAGCTTCTAGAATCGAACTACAGATAGTATGTAACAGATAAATGTGGAGAGAGTGTCTCGACAAGTCAGGTCTGCTACATACTGTATGGACACCTACAAACAGTTGACTTAAGTGTTACATAAAAAGCCCAAAGGAGTTTACACCAGCTTATCTAAATTTTTTTTTTTTTTTTGATACAACATATAATACAGTGCCTTATTTTGGTCTCAGCTTCAGTATAATCCACACCTGCGTTAATTTTAAAGTCTAATGAGTTAAAGTAGTTTTAAACATTAAAAAAGTATTAATGAATCAACATGAAAGGTACCAAAACTTTTGCACAAACTTAATTTCTTTTTATGTTTAAATTTCTTCAGTTCAAGAAAAAAACAGTAACTGTGCACCAAAATGTCATATTTAAGTTTCTGTCCTGCAAAGGTTATAAAACTTATTTTCAGTGAGTAAGTAAAAATGCACTTGGACCAAGAACTCCACTGATAATTATATAGTTTATGAGCACTTGAGAGAATCAGTTAAAAGGAAATGTAAAATGGTGTAATAAAGTCAGAAAAGAATATCAGAAGTAATACAAAAGTGCTCGGTAAAAGCTTCTTTCAGTGTTTTATTAAAAAGAAAATAGTCAAGTAGGAAGATGCATTGGCTCCAGCAGACCCCCCGTGACCCTGTAGTTAGGATATAGCGGGTTGGATAATGGATGGATGGATGAAATATGGAAATTATGATTAAGAAGGGGTCAAATAAAGGTAAAATTTATAGACAATGCATGTTTCTAGTTGATATCTGCTAAAATTTTGACCTGTGATGAAGTTGTAATCCTCCATGTACATGCAAGAAAATCTGATTAAACGCTAATAATTTTTAGACTCAAGAGAGATACAGCAAGATTAAAAAACCTAGTCTCCCTGAAATAACAACTTCACTGTACTCTGTACACTTGTCAATACTACTACTGCTACCACTACTACTGCTGGTGCAAAGAAATTACTGATATAAATCCTTAACATTCCTTACTTTTTTAGCCATTCCTAGCAAACTTTTACTACCATTTAAGGCTTTATAGGTCTAACCAGATACTCTTATCAGTTTTATCCAGCTCACCATCAAGCTGTGGCCACTTCACGGCTCTCCTTACACAAGTGCAGAACATAAAGCCTCATCTCAAATAGCACCACAATATAATCAGTATATATAACAACAACAACAACATTTATTTATATAGCACATTTTCATACAAAAATTAGCTCAAAGTGCTTTACATAATGAAGAATAGAAAAATAAAAGACAAAATAAGAAATTAAAATAAGACAACATTAGTTAACATAGAAAAGGAGTAGGGTCCGATGGCCAGGGTGGACAGAATAGTTTCAGATTCACAAGGAGATAAGTAGTAGTAATATAAAAAGTAAACAGTTCTTTACTGTTTCTAATGTTTTTAAACTT
Source organism: Polypterus senegalus (assembly GCF_016835505.1). NCBI lineage: Eukaryota > Metazoa > Chordata > Cladistia > Polypteriformes > Polypteridae > Polypterus > Polypterus senegalus. The sequence goes on along the minus strand of NC_053156.1, from coordinate 193,566,122 downwards.
GTAAACAAAGTGCAACACGCACAGAGACACACATTTTTTTCCTGCTGTTCATCATATTTATTAAATGTATCAATTTAAAGGCTTTGTTCTATGAGCTGTGCCCTTAGCCATTAGGGAAAATTTACTTTTAAAATGTAATTCTCTGGCGCCACACAAATTAAAGACTAACTGACCAATCAGAGATTAGACATTCATAGATGTTTGTATCTTCAGGGTACAAACGTAGGTTTGGGTGGCAAATTAATTGCTTGAATTGTACTATTTAATATTGGGTTATATTTTTGTAGAATTGTGTGGGATTTTAATTGGGATGTAAAGTACCTGTCAAATCTGCCAACCTTGATGTAAATGCATACATGGGAAATACACATAAATCTGAAACCAACTGAATGGCCACACAACACATTTATAAATGAAATCAAATCAAATTTTGTCACATACAGTTACATAATACAATATATAGTGAAATGCTTACTTGTTAAACTTCAAGACTCTACATTAGGAAAATAATATAAAAAAGAGAACAAATGAATACAACATAAATATTAATAAATATCACTATATACAATGACAGTAGTAACATGCATTAAAATTAATATTGTAAATATATGCATTGTCACAAATGTGCACAAGGAAAGCAGCTAGAAGGACCAAAAGAAGTTAATTCCACGTCAGACCAGGGGGTGGCAGAGTGCAATAAACCTTTCTCTGCAGACCTAACACAGGAAATTCTGCTCTGGCCCGATGATGTCACTTCTGGTTCGGCTCTGATGACGTCACTTCTGATGACCTGCCTTAAAAGCCAAACAACTTCCTTCTGTGAATTCAGTTTTGTGTTTTTGCAGCCATATGCAAGTATATGGGTGGCTGCCCAAACCTTTTTCCTGTATCAAAGCATTTCATTTCACAATATATATGTTCAAAAATAAATAAAAACATACATTAACATGAAATATGAGAATTTTCAATAATGCATTATCTGAAGTACAAATTACAAAAAGTAGAGTGATATTTGAAACACCATTCAAAACAGATCACAGAATATTTAACAAAAATCTTCAGCAGTAGTTTTATCTAGTCTTGTCATTTTTAAAAATGACTGGTATTTAGTGTGTATGTTTTATAATGAACATATTAACTTTTGTTAAGGAAATGTGGTGAAACCACTAAAAGCTTTATATGTTAGAATTAAGATTTTTCAATCATCCCTAAGCTTATCTGAAGCTGATATAGAAAGTTAAAGAAGAACAGTTAAATGTTTTCTTTTCAGTTCTAGTAATGATCCTTGTCTTGTATGAATGAACTGAACCAAACTATGACTCCCAGTCAGTTCTGCCCACTGAGTCATCTCTGCCATTTTAATATAGTATCAAAGATGAACAAGAAGGGGTTGCTAGACTGCAGTTGAGATCAAACCACCATTATGCTAGAAAACAAAAGCTTTTATTACTAAAGCAATTTGCACACCTTGAACATCAAATTCATTAAATGGGGTTTTCCTGGATTGCCATGTTCCCAATTGAGATGGCTTATTTAAGTAAATTTTGTGATGACTGGCTGGTACAGCAAAGCTTCTTATGACTGGTTGAGAAATGTTTTAATCCTTTGTACTGATACATACATTTTAATACAAATAAATATTTCATAATAAAATAACATAAAAAATATTCTTTTTTTTTTTTTTTTTTATTAATTTTATTACAATCAATACATAGCAATCAAGTTTTACAAAAAAAAAGAATTATGCTAAGAACAGATCGATCCCCACCCTTGAGAGAGAGAGCAAGCCAAACGGTGTAAAATTTAAGGCTTTTAAAAATACCTAAATCAACAAATTCTCTGTGCTTTATAAAATCATTTCAAAATATTACTGATTAGATCCTGCCATGTTTTGAAAAAGTCTGCACAGATCCTCTAACTGAGTATTTGATTTTTTCCAATTTTAAATAATATAACACATCAGTTTCCCACTGACTTAAAAGAGGAGAGTTTGGGTTCTTCCAGTTTATCAGAATAAGTCTGCGTGCCAACAGTGTAGTGAATGCAATCACAGTTTGTTTGTCTTTCTCCACTTTAAGACCCTCTGGAAGAACCCCAAACACAGCTGTTAATGGGTTAGGAGGGATTGTGAGTCCAAGACTGTCTGAGAGGTAATTAAAAATTTTTGTCCAGAATAATGTTAATTTGGAGCAGGCCCAGAACATGTGACCTAGTGAGGCTGGGGCTTGGTTGCAACGTTCGCAGGTTGGATCATGCCCTGGAAACATTTTGGAGAGTTTTAGTCGAGACAGATGTGCTCGATATATAATTTTGAGTTGTATAATTGTATGCTTTGCATATGGAGCTTGAGTGAATTCTCTGCATTGCTACTTTCCACTCCTTTTCTGATATATTAATTGAGAGGTCATTTTCCCAGTGTCCTCTTGGATCTTTGAAAGGAAGGGATTGTAAAAGGATTTTATATATTGTAGAGATGGAGTCTAACTCCTTGAAATTGAGCAATAATTTTTCCAGCGTGGATGAGGGTGCAAGATGAGGAAAATCTGGAAGGTTCTGTTTAACAAAGTTCCTGATTTGAAGATAGTGAAAGAAATTTGTAGCTGGAATGTTAAATTTGGAACGTAATTGTTCATAGGATGCAAAGACGTTGTCTATATAAAGGTCTCTAAGCAAGTTAATTCCAAATTTTTCCAGATATTAAAACTGCATATGTTTGTGAGGGTTGAAAGAGGTGGTTCTTTTGCAGGGTGCCACAGAAAGAAGCTTCTCCGTCTTAAAATGCTTTCTACATTGGTTCCAGATTCTAAGTGAGTGGAGCACAATTGGGTTATTAGTGTATTGCCGATAACGTGTGTTTATTGGAGCACAAAGCAAGGAATACAAAGAAGTACTGCAGGATTTTACTTCTATTGCGGTCCATGCCTGTGTATGTTCTTCTATTTGTGTCCAGGTTCTTATCGACTGTATATTTGCGCCCAGTAATAAAACTGGAAGTTAGGTAGAGCCATGCCGCCTTCTGCCTTTTGTCTTTGTAGGGTCGCTCTTTTGATGCGTGGATGTTTAGAATTCCAAATAAATGAGGTTATTGTTGAATCTAATTGCTTAAAGAACGATTTATTAATGTATATTGGTATGTTTTGAAATAAAAAGGAGCTTAGGAAGAATATTCATCTTAACAGTGTTAATTCTTCCAGCTAGTGTGAGATGAAGGGTTGACCATCTATGCAAGTCTTGTTTAATTTTTTCCATACAGACGACGAAATTTTTTGATAAAGAGCTTTATGTTTACTTGTGATGTTTACCCGAGGTATTTAAACTGTTCTGCAATGATAAAAGGAAGGGTGTCTAATCTAATATTATATGCTTGCGAATTCACCGGAAAGAGTACACTTTTATTCAGATTAATTCTGAGACCAGAGAGCTTTTGAAATTCTGTGAGTGCTGCTAAGACTGCAGGCACAGAATTTTCTGGGTCCGATATATACAGTACCATGTCATCTGCATATAATGAGATTTTCTGTTCCAGTCCTTCTCTGCTAATCCCCTTTATCTGATCAGTATTTCGACAATGTATTGCCAGTGGTTCAATGGCAATTGCAAACAGCAGTGGTGACAAAGGGCATCCTTGTCTTGTGCCACGTTCTAGTTTAAAGTAGTCTGAGCAAATGTTATTGATGCAAACTGAAGCTTCTGGGTTAGTATACAGTAATTTAATCCATGCACAAATGTTCGGGCCAAACCCAAACTTCTCCAAAATAGTAAAAGGTATTTCCATTCAATCATGTCGAATGCTTTTTCTGCATCCAATGATAATAATATTTCTGGGGTGTTTGATTTAGTTGGTGAGTATATTACATTAAACAGGCGTCGAAGATTTGAAGATAAGTGTCGGCCCCTAATAAATCCAGTTTGGTCTTGTGATATTATTGAGGGAGCACTTTCTCCATCCTTCTAGCTATGATTTTAGAGAGTATTTTAACGTCGTTATTCAGAAGTGAAATTGGTCTGTATGATGCACATTGTAATAAGTCCTTATTTTGTTTTGGAAAGACAGTGATTAGTGCTTGGCGAAAGGTTTGTGGAAGAGATTGGTTATCTCTGGCTTCTGTAAATGTTGCTAATAGGAGGGGAGCTAGCTGAGCGGAGAATTTCTTGTAAAACTCTGCAGGGTAGCCATCAGGGCCTGCTGCTTTTCCACCTTGGAGTGACTTTATAGCATCCAGTAATTCTGATAATGACAGAGGTTTATCGAGCTCCTCCACACTAATAGCGTCAATTTGTGGTATCTGTAATTTATCCAGAAATGCATTAGATTGTATATTGTCTTCTTTAAACTCAGTAGTATATAGGGATTTATAGTAGTCTCTAAAAGTGCACATTATATTTTTGTGTTCGATGATTTTATCTCCATTCGTGTTAGTAATTACGAGATTGCGTATGCACTTCTTGCTTGTGAATTTGTTGCGCTAAAAGCTTATTAGCTTTCTCTCCATGTTCATAATAATGATGTCTGGATTTGTAAATTAGTTGTTCGGTTTCTTTAGTTGTCAAGAGGTTTAATTCTGAATGTAGAGCCTGCCTCCTCTTATGTAGAGTCTCGCTTGGTAGTCTGGCATGTTCTTCATCTATTTTAGTAATTTCGCTTTTATCTCTGCTACTTTCTTCGCTTCGGATTTATTTCTGTGGGAAAGATATGAGATAATCTGTCCTCTTAAGAAGGCCTTAAGAGTTTCCCAGAGTGTTCCTGCAGAGATCTCAGGGGATGTATTTGTCTCTAGAAAGAATTCAATTTGTTTGGATATAAATTCAGTACAATTCTCGTCAGCTAATAGAAGCGGATTGAGACGCCATCTGCGGGTGAGTGTATGGGGCTTAGTAATTTCAGCTCCAAGATCATCGGAGCATGGTCTGAAATAACAATAGCATCGTATTTACAAGATTTAATCTTAGGCAAGAAGTTATTATCTATAAAGAAGTAATCAATCCTTGAGTAGCAATGATGTACTGGTGAGTAGAAAGAATATGTTCTTGAATTTGGGTTTAAAACCTCCAGGGATCTGATAAGTTGTGATCAGTTATAAACTTTGTAATTATCTTTGCGGTGTTAGTTGCGTTCCCCTGTGGAGGAAGTCTTATCTAAAAGTGGATTTAGAACACAATTAAAGTCCCCAGCCATTATAAGTTTATGAGTGTTCAGATTGGGAATGGATGCAAATAAATTTTGTATAAATTCCTTATCATCAACATTAGGTGCATAAACATTTATCAAAATCATTTTACAGTTAGATAAGTCTCCCATGACCATCACATATCTCCCTTCAGGATCCAATACTACATCTGATGCTACAAATGGTACTGTTCTATGTATGAGAATTCCCACCCCTCTAGTTTTCTTTGTAAAACTAGAATGGAACATTTGGCCAGTCCAGTCTTTTGCAGCGGAACTGATCCTTACTTAGTAAGTGGGTTTCCTGTAAAAATACTATTTTAGCATTTAGACCTGTTAGGTGAGAAAGTACTTTCTTTCTCTTTAATTCGTGATTCAGGCCTTTAACATTCCAGCTTACGAAGTTAACTGTCCCATCATGGAGACACTGATTCTGAGTTTTTGGTGTCATATTATAGTCTTAACTGGAAGTGAAATAGTTTAGGTCTTAATTTCCTATTCCCCCAAGAGTTGTTGCCATGCAGCTTATTATTACGTTGATAGTTATAATTATAAAGATTGAGATGATAGATTAGATATAGATCAAGCCTGCTCTCTTTCTCTTCCCCTTAACCCCCACCCTCCCTTTTTGCCTCCCCAGGTGAGGCTAAAACCCACTTCATGCAGTCCCAGTCCTCTGACATACCCAGAGACAGAGCACGTCCAAAGCACATCAAGCCCCCATGCAGTGGCGCTTTAAGGTTAAAAGATAGAGATATCTGTTACCAATATAGTCTTTAAAAGAGGAAAAAGAAAAAAAAAAGAAAAGAATTTTGCACTTAATATATATATATATATATACATATACACATATACATATATATATATATACATACATACATACATATAATCTTCATCAATTTTAGTGCATTAAGATGATATCCCCAGATAATAAACCCAGGTGATGGTGTTAAAGATGTGTCCAAAACAAGCATAACAAGTCTTAATGCAGTAATAGCAATAACAGCAAACCAAGGGTATGATATTGAACAGTCTCATTTAGGGTACACATGAAATAATTAGAAAAAAAAAAAAAAAGAGGAGGAAAACGTAATTAAGCACAATAAAACACAAACATTTAGCCCTAGTAATACTAAGTAATGATAAGTAATAAGTAAGTAATAATAATATAAGAATATGAGAATATATGCTGATAAAAACCCGTATTTTAAAACAAATAGATCAGACAGTAGATTATTAATCCTAGCTTTATCATTTACCGCCATGACTCACAATTATGTATCAGAATAGTCCCGGATCAGCTTTCTTAACTCATTTTCTGCCTCCTCCTTGCTAGCGAAAACATAGAAATGCCCTGCCATTCCACTTTCAGTTTTGCGGATACAGGAGGCCGTATTTGACATTGGCTTGCCGTAGCGCTGTTTAATATTATAGAAGGGCGTTTGATAGCTGTTGCTGGAGAGAAGTCAGGGAAGACGCGAATTTGGCAATCTTCATATATAATATCTTCCTTTTTTTTCCTGAGGAGTTCCATCACCTCTAACTTAAATGATAATCGTTCAAAACGGACTATAAAAGATCTTGGTCGGGGTCTGACGGTGTTTGATCGCGACGCTGTAAGCCGCTGCTATCTCAGATTCTGCTTTAAAGTCGCCCCCGATTATTTTAGAAAAAAGTTCAGTTGCGAATTTCACCGGGTTTAAACTTTCTCGATTCTCCGGCAAGCCTTCAATTCTGACATTATACCTTCTATTCCCATCTTCTAAAGCAGCCAGTCTGTCTCCAAGTTTTTCTCCGAGTTTTTACATTCAACTGACATTTACTGCTCTTTCCTCGGCACTGGCAGCTAGATGTTCGGCTATTTCGATCCGATTCGTGAATGTCTCACTAAGATGCTCCAATCGATCAGCAAGCGTGCTCAGTTTAGCGAGTTTTTCTCAATGCGCTCTTCAATTTTACCCAGCACCTGTCGAAGTTCAAGCTGTACCTCTTGACGAAGCCTTTCATTTGCCTGTTGGATTTCCTGTCGCAGACATTCATTGGCCTGTTTCATCTCCTGTTTCAGTCTCTCATGTGCCTTTGCCGTTGCTTTCTCATTAGCCTTCTCGCTTTTCTTTATATCTTGCCTGAGGTCAGCGAGCAACACTTTCAGTTCAGATAGCTCAAATGTGCCTTCTTGTACCGTAGATGAAGCAGCAGACTCTGCTGAAGCCGGTGTCCCCGCTGCTCCAGTCCCGCGTGATTGCGTAATTGAAGCCGCGGACCTCCCGGCCTTTTCCAGTTTCAGGTAATCCTCTCCAATCGGCGAGCTATCCACATCTGCACTCACGATCGCACCTTCGCTCCCCTTTTCGCTCTCAGCAGGCGACGATGTAGCGGACCGTGGTCCCGAGGAGTCTGTACTTTCGCCCATCTGATCCAGGTCTGTCTCTGAGAGGCCGTATCTCGAACTAGGGCTTGCTGATCGCAGCTTGGATGTAGCTTTAGTCTTCGATTCTTTCGGACCCCCCTTCTTGTTGGCCATGTTTATATGTGTTTACATATACTGTAGCGGTCCCTCTCGGGTTGAATAAATACAGGATATCTCAGAATAATAAGCAAATAATATGAAAAATAGCACCACTGCTAGCGGAGCTCCACTTCAGACGTCCATCTCTCGCATCGGACGAGACCAATCTTCTTCTTATTTTTTTTAAACAGACCAAAAATGAAAATGCAGTGGAAATTAAACCTCTAGGTTAGGCCTGAAATCTTCCACAATGCTATCCACAAGCAGCTAGAAATGTATCAGGACTTGGATATATTTGATCAGAAAAACAGTGTACAGGGAGAAAAATATGTAATAATAACTCATGCATTTTAAACAAACTATTATAGAAAATGTATAGAACAATGGTACTGTATAACAGTTTCTATATGATGTTATTGTACTGCCAGACCTTCTCAGGCCTAAATTCATTGCTTGTTCATTTAGTGTTATTATTTACACATTTTTTTGTAAATTATGTGTCAACTGTGGACGAAAAAAGTGCTGGAAACAGATGTAATATTTGGGGTGTCAAGCCAGCCACAATCTCATTTAAATAAGTTGTAATGTCAACAAAACAGTCCTTCAATACAAAGAACAAAACAAGTTTGGGCTCCTCATACGTGGTTACAGGTTACAGCTCCTCTGCTGGTTCCAATCAAAAGAGACTCTGGGCTCCACAGTTATATAAGTCTGCTTCCAGAAGGGGCTATGTGTCACCACCTGGCGACAGCTCTGTGCTGTGGAGAAAACAAGAGACATGGTTAGCAACAGTGCCCTCCAAACTCTGCATTTCCAGGGAAGTTAAATTGAACTAAATTTAAGAATTGTGATTAGACATGGGCAATGAGACTGCATTCATGCCATCAGGAGCAAGCAGTCCAATGAACTTCTGAGACATTTGCTTCTTGAAAAATAAACTATATAAAATGATATAGTATTAAAAAAAAATCTCATCCCAGGCCAGCAACGCTCCTGGCAATTTCATGGTTTTTTTTGTTTTTTTTTTAACATTACAAAACCATAGTACAAATAACTTACGTGTTAAAAGAATTACAAACACATCCAGTAACATATTTATATACTCATTTTTTTATTTTATATGCCACATGTCAATATGTAGCACTGGTGTTGATTTTCTCAAACTGATATAGGTGCAGGGGAGTGTCAAGAAAGGTAGTAGTTTCATTATCTTTGAGTGGCACTAAAACCAAAATAAGTCTCTAGTACCTCTGTGTTTAACTTGCTAGTCTACCAGCCAGTGTACAGTGCTGACTGCCCTGATGTAATGACAAAATTGTATGAAATAGAATCCCTAACCATGACTCAAGATTGCAGTATTTTCACTAGTTTATGCAAAGAATGCAACATAACTATCCAAGTAATGCGCAATGTCAGTTTAAAAGTGAGACAGTAGCTACGGAGATCTATTTTAATATGTCAGCAGCAAAAGTGTAGGTAGAGTTTATTTTTTGGCACACATTTTGTAGCCCAAAAAATCCCAAAGCACACAACGATTCTACCAACTAAAAAAAGCATTAAATTTGTACACTTGCTAAATTGTCCAAAGGGTCTGAACAATTAAATCAGTCTTCAACAATGCATTCAATGCCAACAAGCATTTGGATTGTTTCATTTTTAATTTGACTCATCTTTGTTTCATATGTTATGCCAATTTGATAATTAATACATTGGCCTTGCTTTATTATTGCCTTCCTTTCAACTTGTCCATAAGTAAGGCATTCAAATTCAGGTTGTATTTGCTCAAGTAGTATTTTGTTAAAAGTTCAGGTTTAAGCTCATTGTGTAAGATTAATATACTGTATGCCCTTACTTTTTGTTAAATCCCTTTGTGTTAATTCTACATTAAATTTATGATTCAGTGTCTATTTACTTCATGATTTCTGTATTAATTTTATAATTACATTTTAGTGTAAGAGATGATTAATCAAGATTAATTTCAATCATTTATGCAATTAATTAGTTAATTTTTTTAATTGTTTTCCAGCCCTAATACACACACACACACACAAACACGCGCACGTGCACACACACACACACACACATATATATATATATATATACATATACTGTATATATACAGTCGACCCTTTACATACGACCGGCCTGACATACGAACAACTTGATTTACGACCAAAATTTTTGTTTTGATTTACGACCAACATGTTGCGTTACGACCCGAATGCAGTCACGTGAATCTGCTTGTGTGATTGTAAACAAACAGCCAAGAGCATTCATAAGCATCAGTTGGAGCCCAGATACATGTGTTTGTGGACATAATTTCGGTCAGTGCAGTGATTTATCTATATATATAATTCACTAAGACCATGGCAAGCAAGACGCATAATTGCTAAGGAAGGAAGAGAAGGTAACAAAGGTAAAGAAAGCGATTGTTAAGGGATGTTAGCTAGTGGGCTGGCGCGACACATGATGATGTCATCAGGCTGAGTCAACACCAGCTTGCTTTGGAGTGTATTATTACAGCAGTTAATAACACGACCAGCTTTGAACTGAGTGCTCGACTACTGTCATTATTAACTTGAGAAACAGCGATAACAATCGAAACGAAGAAGGAAATTGTGCTGAAATATGAGAGTGGCATTTGTGACCGATCTCGCTAATATGTACAGCATGTCGAAATCCACCATCTCGACAATTTTACTAAGAAAAGATTTGCATAAGGAGGCTCCTTCTAAACAATAACCACCTTCCATTTTATTCTCCTCCTCCTCCCTTCCTGCAGCCCAAAGATGTCAAATTAAATGGTGAGTACAGTATGAAATTGTTGTTTGGCTAGGCACTTTTTATAACTTTTTGGTTAGTAAATTAGAAAAATTATTGGTGTTTTGGTAAATTATGCACATTATACAGCCCTTTTTTATTATGAAAAGGTTAAGTGCGTGTTGCTGTGGGAGGTTCGGAGCGCATTATGGGTATTTCCATTATTTCTTATGGGAAAAATAGTCTTGACTTACAACCAACGAGTTACAACCAGCCCTCGTGAAGGAATTGAGTTCGTAAGTCAAAGGTCCACTGTATATACATATATATACACAGTGGAACCTCGGGTCACTCGGGTCATTTCAAAACTCGTGACCCAAAGTAATTTCCCCCATAGAATTGTAAGTAAATACAATTAATCCGTTCCGGACCGTACAAGATTTTTAAGCACAAAAATAGTTAATTATACCATAGAATGCACTGTGTAATAGTAAACTAAATGTAAAAACATTGAATAACACTGAGAAAACCTTGAACTGAGAAAACTAACCTTGCAGTCTCTTTAAAAACAAGCCCGGTGCATTCTTTAACTGCCTTCTTTAGCTGCCTTCTCTAGCTGCCTTCTCGCTCTCTCTCTGTCGCTCGCTCTTTCTCTCTCTCTCTCTCTCTTGCTCACTCTCTCTCACTAGTTCGCTTGCTCTCTCTCTCTCTCTAGCTCACTCGCTGCACAGGGAGAGACTGAACACATGCGGAAATCATCGGCGTGTACGAACCGGAAGGTAAACTGGCTTGTTCGTCACCCCATTTGCCGAACTTTTTGGTTGTAACCCAATTTGTACGTGGTACAGGACGGTCGTGACCTGAGGTTCCACTGTGTATATATATATATATATATATATATATATACAGTAATCCCTCCTCGATCGCAGGGGTTGCGTTCCAAACCCCCCCGCGATAGGTGAAAAATCCGCAAAGTAGAAACCATATGTTTGTATGGTCATTTTTATATATTTTAAGCCCTTATAAACTCTCCCACACTGTTTATAAATATTCCCCGCACAGTTATACAGCATAATCCCTTTGTATTCTCTTAGATATTAGGTAAGATTCATGAAATTATGTATATAAACACACTGTTTATATACAGTAAAACCTAAATATTATTTTAAAGATATTGAGTGTCTCCGATATCACATATGTTACAACCATTACGTTAGACAGGCCACCAGCAATAAATACGTACAATGCAAGAAAAATAGTATACAGTAAATGTGTGTACAGTGACACTAAATATACGTTGTCACACACGTGTGCATGGGAAGCAGCTGAAGGGCTTAGACAATACTGTTTATACATCTGCCCAGGGGGATGCGCTGACGCTCTTTCTGAGTTCTCTGCAGGTCTTACCCGGAAATCCCACCAGGAGCCGCCATTTCCAGGAAGGACACACCACCTCCGGTTCCGGCCCCAAGAATGAGGTCACTTCGGTTCCGGCCCCAAGGGTGATGTCACTTCCAGTTCGGCCCAGAGGGCGACATCATTTCCGCCCTCTGAGCTATAAAGCTCACTGCCTTGCTTAGGCAGGCAGTTCTGTTTTGGACTCTGTTGTGTAAACTTGACTATGATGTCTCAAGTACGTTTGCAGCCAGGAAACCGAATTAAACGGGTGGCTGCCCCAAACCTTTTCACGCCTCAAGTCTCTACTTATTACAGTGGCGTAGTCGGCAGGATGGTGTCCCTGAAGAACCCGGGACACGACCTTACAAGGAACCAGGTGGGTGAGTACGGGGCCGAGTTTGGGGCAGGGAGTGCGCCGGGGGTCAGGAAGGGCGGTGCAGGCTCTGCTCCACGAGCATAACCGGGGCTAACAACCCATCTCGTGGAGAAAGTAGAGGGACCCACAGGCGTGGGCTGGCCTCTGGGGAACACACACGAGTAGCTCAGTATGCTTTCCTGGGCAGGAAAGCCGAGCCCCATCGGGACCAAGGTCCCTGTTAATGATGGGTTATCCCCAGGCCAGCAGGTAAAAGAAATATTAAACTGGGAGTTTAACCCCAGTAAAGGGCTGTCAGAGCAGGCTATGGCTCTCTGGCAGCAGGTGGGTGCAGTGGCTACGCCATTTGAATTAAGCCCCTTACAAATAGTGCAGCAAGTGGCCTGTTTTTGCTGGTACAACACCTACCCCAGGACTTTGCCCAGCCGGCCTGGGGCGAATTTCATTCAATGGACGAGCTACTACAGCTCCTAAAAACACCAAGGCCGGCTGTGAAACCTGGGAGGGCAGAACAGCTGCTTTGTGGACTACCCGGGAGTTATGTCCCACTGAAGCAGTCCCCTCCACGCAATCCAGAGCCTGTTCCGAAGTCGCCGGGGCCTGGCTTGCGACCTGTCGGGAACAAGGCGGACCGTAGGGGACAATGGCGGGGTTGTTTGTGTGCCCTTAGCAATCCCTGGCGGATAAACATACGGGAGAGCTTATTATTAATGGACATAGGGTAACAGCGCTGTTTGATTCCGGCAGTAAGCGTGTCTGTCGTTGCTCGCCGCTTTGTTCTACAGCAACAATGGATTAAGAAAAGACCAGTCTAAAATGTATACGGAGATATCCGCTCAGTACAATACCGCTCGGTGTTACGTGTGTCTCGGAGGAACCCTTCGGCGGCTTACCGTAGCGGTACACCCGGATCCTCCGTTTCCCGTAATCCTCGGGCGGGACTGGTCTGACAGTAACCGCGGTAGTTTAGAAAGCATTCCCCGAAAAGCTTTTGGCCTCGTTATAGATGATAAAGACTCATCTCAAGCTGCTTCCACACCGTGTAATCAGCCGACAGGGAGTGGGCGGTGGGCCAAGAGAGTGACGAAGATACTCCCGGACCGTCGCGGGCTACTACGTCATCTACTAGCGCCCCGGCAGCGAGGGAGGATTCTCCGCCCCTTGAGGTCAGACCGGACCCGCTCTCTGAGTTGCACTTTCAGTTTAGAGCGACTCCGGCTTCTTTCAAGAGAGAACAGTGGAATGACGACTCTCTGAAGCACATAAAGAATGCAGTGGTTCTCGTTAACGCCAACGCACGCATTTGCCCATGCCACAGGGACCTCACTTTGTCATGGATAATGAATTATTGTATCGGGTTGCTGAACATGAGGGGAAGGTCCGGAAGTTGTTGCTAGTCCAGCGGACCTACCGGCGGCAGGTTTGCGAGTTAGCCCACTCTCACCTTCTTGGAGGCCATCTCGGCTCCGATAAAACATTAGAGCGCATTAAGCTCCGTTTTTGGCCGGGATTAATGAGGAGGTTAGCGCTTTTGCATTTCCTGCCGGAGTGTCAACTGCGGCAAATTCCTAGGAAGGACCGGCTCCTCTGATTCCCCTTCCCCTTATTGACGTTCCCTTTGACAGGATTGGGGTGGATATAGTAGGACCCCTGGAGCCCTCAGCCCGAGGATATAAATATATACTCGTCCTCGTGGATTATGCAACCCGATTCCCTGAAGCCGTTCCATTGCGCTCGGCTACCACTAAAAATATTGCACGGGAACTAGTAGGAGTCTTTTCACGCGTGGGCATTCCTAGAGAAGTCCTGACGGACCAAGGAACGCCTTTCACCTCGGAAACGCTCAAGGAGACTGCCAAGTTACTGAAAATAAAGCATTTAAAACCTCGGTGTATCATCCTCAAACCGATGGGCTAGTGGAGAGTTCAATCAAACTCTCAAGCAAATGCTACGTAAGGTAGTCAGCAAGGATGGGAGGAATTGGGACCAACTCCTCCCCTTGTCCTCTTTGCCTACGGGAAGTCCCTCAAGCCTCTACGGGGTTCTCTCCCTTTGAATTACTATACGGAAGACAGCCCCGGGGCTTATTAGATATTTTAAAAGAGGGCTGGGAAGGGGAGGCACAGCCCTCCACTAACATTTTGGAGTATATCGCCCAATTCGCGATAGATTTGATGTAATAAGACCTATACTAAAAGTCATATCGAGGAGGCACAATCAGCACAGGCCGCCTGTATGACCGTGTACGACTCTCCGGGAGTTCCAACCGGGGATCGCGCCATGGTATTGGTTCCTACTTCACACTCTAAACTGCTCGCACATTGGCTAGGCCCCTACGAAATTAAGGAGAGGAAGGGATTGGTCGACTATTTGGTGAAACAGCCCAATCGCCGACCAGCTGAGCGAATATATCATGTAAACCTGCTGAAACCGTGGAAGGAGAGGGATCCCGATCCCTCCTCCGGACAGCCCTGCTCTCTCTTGGAAGTAAGTGCCCTTAATTTCGCGAACAGCTATCTCCCAGACAGAGACAGGAGCTCGAAGCAGCTATCCGCTCGGTCCCAGAGGTGGTAAGTGAACAGCCAGGTCGGACCTCTCTGATTGCGCACGACATATTGACTGACCCGGGGTGATCGTCCGTGACGACCCTACAGACTCCCGGAGGCAAAGAAAGTAGAAGTGGAACTGGAAATCAAGCGAATGCTGGCACTAGGAGTGATCGAGGAAAGTAGTAGTCCCTGGTCCAGCCCCATCGTCTTGATTGCTAAGCCTGACGGCAGTTGGAGGTTTTGCAATGACTTCCGTCGGCTCAACCAAGTTTCCCGATTTGATGCTTATCCCATGCCTCGCGTGGGCGACCTCCTCGAGACTGGGACCAGCCAAATTCTTGACTACACTTGACATGACAAAGGGGTACTGGCAGGGTCCTTTAACGGAGTCCCCGAAGGAAAAACCGCTTAGCACTCCTAGCGGACACTGGCAGTATCGTGTCCTTCCATTCGGGTTACACGGGCCTGCGACTTTTCAGCGTCTGGTGGACAAAGTGCTCCGGCCCCATAACTCGTTCTGTGCTGCCTATCTGGATGACGTTGTCATCTATTCCAGCACCTGGAAGGAGCACATACAGCAGGTCACAGCAGTATTACGGACATTGGGAGAGGCCGGGCTCCGCATCAACCCCAAGAAATGTTACTTGGGTTGAGGAAGCCAAATATTTGGGCTACCTAGTGGGCCGGGGTACTGTGAGGCCACAGTGTTCCAAGTTGCAAGCCATAATGGCCTGGCCCGTCCGCAAACCAAGCGGCAAGTCCAATCCTTTCTCGGTTTGGCCGGGTACTACCGCCGGTTTGTGCCTCGCTTCTCCGAGAGCGCCCTTGACCGACTTGACAAAGAAAAGAGCTCCTAATACGGTGGTATGGTCTGATAAAGCGGGGCTGCATTCAGTGACTTAAAAAGGGCTCTGACTTCAGCACCTATCTTAATCTCCCCTAACTTCTCTCTCCTTTTGTCCTCCAGACGGACGCCGGACACAGGCTTGGGAGCCGTGTTGAGCCAAAGCGCCGACGGTGTTGAACACCCGTTATGTACCTGAGCCGGAAACTGTTGGACCGGAGACCAGGTACGCGGGCGGTGGAGAAGGAGGCTCTGGCGATCAAATGGGCGGACGCAGCTGCGGTACTACCTCTTGGGTCGCGTGTTCACTCTGGTGACGGATCATGCGCCTTTAAAGTGGATGGCCCTTCACAGGGAGTCGAATCCAGCGGGTCACGAGGTGGTTTCTTGACCTGCAGCAGTACAAATATACGCTCGTTCATCGACAGGGGTCCCTTCATGCCAACGCCGATGCCCTCTCCGGGCCCACGACCTCTCGGTGCAGGTCGCCCGACCCGACGGGTCTGGGCTGAGGGGGGAGTCTTGTCACACACGTGTGCATGGGAAGCAGCTGAAGGGCTTAGACAATACTGTTTATACATCTGCCCAGGGCGGGTGCGCTGACGCTCTTTCTGAGTTCTCTGCAGGTCTTACCGGGAAATCCCACCAGGAGCCGCCATTTCCAGGAAGGACACACCACCTCCGGTTCCGGCCCCAAGAATGAGGTCACTTCGGTTCCGCCCCAAGGGTGATGTCACTTCCAGTTCCGCCCAGAGGACGACATCATTTCCGCCCTCTGAGCTATAAAGCTCACTGCCTTGCTTAGGCAGGCAGTTCTGTTTTGGACTCTGTTGTGTAAACTTGACTATGATGTCTCAAGTTCCGTTTGCAGCCAGGAAACCGAATTAAACGGGTGGCTGCCCCAAACCTTTTTCACGCCTCAAGTCTCTACTTATTACAACGCACATGTACTAAGTACTGTAAGTAGAAAATTAATTATGGTTACTCACCAACAATGACACGCGATGACTTGTCCGATAACAATGAGTTTAATTTTACTGCACAACAAAGGAGAGCATTACAGCCCTTCTAAAGGAGCCACTTCAGGCGATTGTGTAGCACTGCCATTGTTCTTCTTCTGGCAGTCTTCAATCCAAATCCCTAAAGCAGATTCCATCCAGACTACTGCCTTATTACATCCACTTACAACTCGTTTTGCACCCTGGTTAAAAGGACACTGCGGCTGTAGATCTTATATTCCTTTCCTACTTTTTAAATAAAAAGAATCGTAGCCTCATTGATGCCGTAATGGCGTCCTACAGCAGTGTAGTTTTTCCCTTCCTTCAGCATATCCAAAACGTTTACCTTTTTGGCAATCGTTAACATCTTCGGTTGGCACTTGGGCACGGCCCCTGAAGCAGCAGCAGGAGCAGATTGTTTTGGAGCCATAATGAAGGGCATGACTATGCACAAAAATAAACACAAAAGAGCACAAAAGTTAACTCTTTACACAGTGAAACACATTGATGCTGAATGAGCGAGATGAGACTTCCTGGTTAACACTGCATTCAGCACACAGGAACTTAACTGCGTATTCTGATTGGTTAGCTTCTCAGTCAGGAGAACTTAACTGCATGCTCTGATTGGTTAGCTTCTCAGTCATATGCCAACAGTGTCCCTTGTATGAAATCAACTGGGCAAACCAACTGAGGAAGCATGTACAGGAAGTAAAAAGACACATTGTCCGCAGAACCTGCGAACCAGCGAAAAATCTGCGTTATATATTTAGTTATGCTTACATATAAAATCCGCGATAGAGTGAAGCCGCGAAAGTCGAAGCGCGATATAGAGAGGGATTACTGTATATATATATATATATATATATATACCTGTTTATATACTGTATATACATGCACATATATATATATAGTTGGATTGGCTCCAGCAGACCCCCTTGACCCTGTAGTTAGAATATAGTGGTTTGGATAATGGATGGATTTATATATATACTGTATATTGTAACACGTGAGTCACAGATTTGCACAGAAACACAGAAGATTGTAGAGACAGGAACTTTATTCAAACAGTTCAAACAAATATTTCCCTCATTTTTAAAAGGGGTGTGGTCAGGAGTGGGACCCCCAACAGAAGCAGTGGATGTTTGGAGGAGAGAGAGAGAAAGAGAGACAGAGACAGGCAGACAGAGAGAGAAAGAGAGAGAGAGAGAGACACAGATACACAAGCAATCAGCCAAAAAGGACAGATGCTATTCAGGCTTTTAAGTATGTGAAGCGTCGCATGACAGAGCAGCCACACCAGTGCAGCAAGTGAGGGAGCAATGTGAAGGTAGGCTGTCAGTGTTTAAGAGAGGGTTTTTGAGGAGCATCCGTGTCTTCTATGGGTGCGTTCAGCCCCCCTGCTCACACTCCCTCCGTCAGTTTTATTCACATTTTCGTGAATTAAGCAACTCTCCAAACCAGGTTCAAACAGGCGTGACGGGACATCAGCATTAACGTGCTCAGAGCAGGGTTGATGCCTGACAGTAAAACTATAAGGTTGCAAGCTCAAAAACCATCTCATGAGACAAGAGTTCGTATCTTTCTGACGGAATAACCATTGAAGTGGAACGTGATCAGTCACTAATATAACATTTTGACCCCATAAGTAATAACGAAGCACTTCCACAGCCCATTTAATCACCAAACATTCTCTCTCAATAGTCGAATAATTGCATTCCCTAAGAGGCAATTTTCTACTAAAAATGTGATAGGGTGCTCTTCCCTATCAAAAACCAAGACAGCAGACAGGACAGTGCATTAACCAAATGCACTTGCATCCGTTTGTAGAACAAAATCCTTAGAGAAATCAGGATTCCGCAAAACCGGATAATTAGACAAAGCATTTTTCACAAAAATCACAAAAGGAATGTTCACAAACTTCAGTCCAAAAACAGGCCATTTATTTCTGCGTCTTGTAAGATCGGAAAGAGGAGCAGCCCTATTTGCAAAGTCAGAGATGAATCTATAATAACCAGCAAGCCCAAGAAAAGCACAAACTTGTTTCTGCGTTTCTAGATGTGGATAAGCAAGCATCTCTTCCAATTTTCTAAATTATGGCCGGAGTAAACCCCTGCCTGGAATATTCAGAATGAGGACACAAGATCTGATTCATCATGTGTTGGAAAGTTAGAGGTGCACCATGAACACCAAACGGAAGTCTAGTAAATTCATAAAGTGAAGGAGTTGCAAATGCTGTTTTCTCACAACTGCCAGCCTGAAAAGGCACCTGCCAGTAACCTTTTGTGAGATCCAGCATGTAGATATAGGTCGCCTGGCCCAGTTTTTCCAACAGCTCGTCAACACGGGGCATTGGGTAAGCATCAAATTTTGAGACCTTATTCAAGTGCCTGAAATGGATACAGAAGTGAACTGAACTGTCTTGTTTTGGGACTAATACGACTGGGCTGCACCAGTCACTTTTACTTTCACGAATTACATCAAATGCCAGCTTCTGTTTGACTTCATCATGCACAATATTCCATCACGCTTCCGGTATCTGAAACGCGCACATTTGCACCCGAACACCGGGTTCAGTAGTGATTTTATGTTCTGCAAGGTTAGTCACGCCCAGCAGGGCAGAAAAAACATCAGTGTTCCGTTCAATCAACGATAACAACTCTGTCTTTTGCGAGTCAGTCGCACCACTTTTGAAAGCGATAAATGTTTGTTTGAAGTATTTCAATAAAGTTCCTGTCTCTACAATAAAGTTCCTGTCTCTACAATCTCCTGTGTTTCTGTGCAAATCTGTGACTCAAGTGTGACAAGTGGTACCAGAAGTGGGGTTTTTAAGCCCCCAGATGCACACTCTTGATAATGAGAGTCACTAGTGGAGCAAGCCTGTTTAAATGCTGCAAGCTCACAAAATCCGTCTGCTCGCTAGTGCTCGGTTTGTGTTCGAAGGCATTTGCAAGTTGAGAAGTTGTAGAGGGGCCAGTTAGCCACTCTGGGAAAGTGGGGGTGTCTCCCCCAGTCTCGAGAGAGAGATTGGGTTCAATGTCCAGCAAGTAAGGGAGCAATGTAAAGGTAGGCTGTTTAAGCTGGGGTTTCTCAGGAGCACCCGTGTCTTCTAGGGGTGCGTTCAGCCCCCCTACTCACAATATATATAAAAACTATGTGGACATGGGGAGCATGGGGTCACTTCCTTCTATCATGTAGTCTTTTATTTCCCATATAAAGAGCCACACCAGAAGTCAAAATTTAACTGCAGACCAGATATTGAGGACTAGGAAGCTCTGAGGTTACAATACTAAGCCAAATGTTTGTCCAGTATGCTTGTGCTTTGTTTTGTTTTTCTGGCCCCTTGGATGCCAAAATTAAAATGGGCATTTTGTTGTACCAAAACCCTCATTCTTCTTTTAATTTACTAGGGCGTTATCTCCCCCTGAGCACTAGTCAGTAGCCTCACTGGGTGGTAGCAGTGCCTCAGTTATCCATAAGGCAGAATGGGACATGGACTTCTTCGACTCAGCCCTGATGGGTTCAGTGGTTGTTGCAAGGACTGGGAAGTCCTATTTCATGGGGTTTCTGTGTCACCCGGAAGTGCTTTCGGATCACGTCTATGGGGCACTGGAAGTACTCCCAGGTGGAGATAGAAGTAGCTGCCTGACTCACATGGACAAGCCAGAGATGGGAGGAAGGCAGACAATGCTTGCAAGGAGGAGTGGAGTAGGTAATAACAGAGAAAGAAGAAAAAAAGATTTGCTGTGTGCTGTATTGTGCTAATTTTACTTCTGGCTATGGTGGGAAATATTTGCTTTAAAGAGTTTCCCATAATAAAAGACTCTTTACCCTTTTAACTTGCATCTGAGGGTGCTTGTGTTGAATTTGGGGAGCTGGAGCACCCTCTGGTGTCCACAAATGATGTAATCATCAGGATTTTCTTGTGGGCAAACCCCAACATAACAGCTCACCAGAAGCCTTTACCCATTCAAAATGAGGAGGAAAGCCAGATCATCCGGAAAGGCAGCGAGTGGCCTGGTGTACAGTGTTATCATTGGCGATGGTGCAAACAAGTGAAGTGAAAGGCCATCCAAAGTAAGGAAGTACTGGATGATGGGTTCCAATCTGAGGTATATACCAGACACGGACTTGATGCCCTGCAATTGGTTTATGTGTGCTCTGTGGAAGTATCTTATAGATGGCTAATGCCCGGAAAGCCATCTGTGGTTTCTGAATGCTCCTGGATCCGACGACAATGGCATGCGCTTGATGAATTAAGCAGTGTGGATCTCGCATTGCAACTTCCGGTGGGACACATGACCTACCCAGAATGATTGTGGTAAGGCATGGATGGATGGTGGCCCTTGTGCTGTCTGAACCCAGCCCATTGGAGGTGACTTTACAGAAGAAGAAGGGGTGGTGAGTGACAGTGAACATGTCTCCATTGCAGGTAAGGAGGTTTGGGGATGACTGAGTGGTCAGACAATAAATTTGTAGCGGTCAGGGGCCACTAAGATTCACACCGTCAATGCGACGGTGATTTGTTTATTTTAGCAGAGGATTAACAGGGACAACCCCAGCCTTGGAACGACACACACACACACTACAGAGACCAAATAAAGCATGCTGGGAACATTAAACGATAAAGAATATAATGAAATTAAATGATCTAAATGAAAACAATAATACCACCCCTGGTCCCTTCGGCGATATTACATTTAACATATAAACACAATAAACACACAGCAAAGTCCATGAAAAAAACAAACCGGATGAAATGAGAAGTGACAAGATTGAGTCCAGCCATCTGCATGTAGAAAGGGAATGGAAAAAACAGTCCTACCGGTAGTTGCTGAAAGGATGACGACAGATGGATGGTTCAGGAGCGCTCCACTCTTCTGGGAAAGCCAATATATCCAAACACAGTTCTCAATATACAGTATACAGGTAGCCAGACGATCCAGACCCCAACAAACAAATACAATCCAGGACACAATGATGATATATGGCAGAATTAGCGGAAGGCAGTCCAACAGATAAATGTAACACACTTTCTTTTAATCAATCAATCAACATTTATTTATATAGCACATATTCATACAAAAAAATGTAGCTCAAAGTGCTTTACAAAATGAATAGAGAAATAGAAGACACAATAAAAGATAAACATAAGTCAACATTAATTAACATAGAATAAGAGTAACGTCCGATGGCCAGGGTGGACAGAAAAAACAAAAAAAACTCCAAAGGCTGGAGAAAAAAATAAAATCTGTAGGGGTTCCAGACCAAGAGACCGCCCAGTCCCCTCTGGGCAATCTACCTAACATAAGTCAAACAGTCCTCTTTGTATTTAGGGTTTTCATGGAAGGACCTGATGATGATGGTCACGTAGACTTCTGGCTTTCAGTCCATCAATGTTGGAGCATCATGATGCTTTGAGTAGGTGGTGGTGGCGCAGGCCGCCACCACAAAGAAACCAGAAAAAGAAACAGAAGAGAGAGTAGGGGTCAGTATGGATTTTGGAGCCACTGTGAATAGTTATTGTGATGAATTGAACATACAGAGTATCAGTATTAAGTTAAAGTGAAGTTATAAAAAGGCCATGTTAAAGTAATGTGTTTTCAGCAGTGTTTTAAAGTGCTCTACTGTATTTGCCTGGCGAATTCCTATTGGCAGGCTATTCCAGATTTTGGGTGCATAACAGCAGAAGGCCGCCTCACCACTTCTTTTAAGTTTAGCTTTTGGAATTATAAGGAGACACTCATTTGAAGATCTAAGGTTACGATTTGGAATATAACGCGTCAGGCATTCCGATATATAAGATGGAGCGAGATTATTTAAGGCTTTATAAACCATAAGCAGTATTTTAAAGTCAATCCTGAATGACACAGGCAACCAGTGTAGTGACATCAAAACTGGAGAAATGTGTTCAGATTTTCTTTTCCCAGTTAGGATTCTAGCAGCTGCATTCTGCACTCGTTGCAAATGATTTATGTCTTTTTTGGGTAGTCCTGAGAGGAGTGCGTTACAGTAATCTAGTCTACTGAAAACAAAAGCGTGAATTAATTTCTCCACATCTTTCAATGATATAAGAGGTCTAACTTTAGCTATGTTTCTTAAGTGAAAAAATGCTGTCCTAGTGGTCTGATGAATATGCGATTTAAAATTCAGATTACTGTCAACGGTTACCCCTAAATTTTTTACTTCCGTCTTAACTTTTAATCCTAGTGCATCAAGTTTATTTCTGATAACCTCGCTGAATCCATTATTGCCAATTACTAAAATTTCAGTTTTCTCTTTATTTAGTTTGAGAAAATTACTATTCATCCATTCAGAAATACCAGTAAGACATTGTGTTAGTGTATCGAAAAAGTCGGAGTCATCAGGTGCTATAGATAAGTACAGTTGTGTGTCATCCGCATAGCTGTGGTAACTCACGTTGTAACCTGAGACAATCTGACCTAACGGAAGCATATAGATTGAGAATAACAATGGACCCAGGATAGAGCCTTGTGGAACCACCATATCGGATATCATGTGTCTTTGAGATTTGATTATCACAACTCACAAAGAATTTTCTCCCTGCCAGGTAGGATTCAAACCAATTTAAGACACTGCCAGAGAGGCCCACCCATTGACTAAGGCGATTTCTAAGAATATTATGATCAATGGTGTCAAATGCAGCACTCAGATCTAAGAGGATGAGAACAGATAAATGGCCTCTGTCTGCATTTACCCGCAAGTCATTTACTACTTTAACGAGTGCAGTTTCTGTACTGTGATTTGTTCTGAAGCCTGACTGAAAAGTATCAAGAATAGCATGTTTATTTAGGTGGTCATTTAACTGCATAATGACTGCCTTCTCTAGAATTTTACTTAAGAAGGGCAGGTTAGAGATGGGTCTAAAATTTTCAAAGGCAGAGGGGTCAAGATTATTTTTCTTGAGCAGGGGTTTAACTACAGCAGTCTTAAGACAGTCTGGAAAGACCCCCGTATCTAATGACGAATTAACTATATCCAGAATATTGTCAATTAGCACGCCTGATATTTCTTTGAAAAACCTGGTTGGTATTGGATCAAGGACGCAGGTGGAGGGTTTCAGTTGAGAGATTATACTATGCAATTCAGGTAAATCTATCCTGGTGAAAGCACTTAATTTGTTTATAACGGAGTACCGGGGCTTTGGAGGTTCTGCAGTGTTGGGGAGATATACTATGTTATCTCTAATATCATTATTTTTTTGATTAAAAAATACAGCAATGTTCTCACAGGTTTTACTGGAAGTATTCTGGGGGCATTCCTTTGTGTTACCTGGGTTTCTTTGACACCTGCCCTCCTTTTAAACCCCTCTGGCCATATTTGACCCCAATAGCCCATGCAAGGACTGCTGGGAGATGCAGTTCTAACTACTAGTAGCATTGCTACAAATTGATGGGTCATTGATAGTGACTTTGATGAGTGGGAGCTTGAGATTATGGGCTCTGAGAGGGGGGCGGTGGTGCCTTGTGTGCCATCACTCAACCAACTAAGCATGTGCCGGGGTGGCCCTTGCTTTATGGATCATGGCCAGTGGAGTGGATGGTTCAATGATGGTGACTTTGAAGTGCACGAGTTGGAGGTCATGGGCTCTGAGTGGGGGACATTGCTGACTTGTTTTAATGTTTCAGGACGGAGTCATGGACTGGCCAACCCTAATAACCCCACTTTGGAGAGTTTTTCTTTTAGTTTTTTTGATTCCTCTTTTTTTAACTTTAAAAAGCTCTTAATCCTGAGCATTGATTGTTACTCTGAACTTAATGATATGCATGTAAACAACCTTGTTGGCCTTTTCAAAAGTTAGACTTGCACTGATTTAAAAAAAATACAGTGCAGTATGTTTATTTAGAATTTATTTATTTTTCATCACATGTGGCAAATCCATGGTCTGTTGAAATATCAATAATAGTGTGTGATTTTTTTTTCCCATTTCTAACTGTGCTCATTTCACCAAGGGAATCTTCCACTCTCCCCAGTCTTCTAATTGTACTCATTTCACAAAGGCAGAAACACTCCCACTCAAATGCTGTCTGTAGGTTGTCAAAGAACTTGAAAAGGTAAAACTGGGAATCAGTGCCACAAAGGCTGAGAAAAACTGCTCAAAGATAAACACTGTAAGACAATGAAATTTTGGTTGAGAAAAAAAAACGCAGCAGTTGCTACCCTTGATGATTTTACTTTATCTACAACATCACTGAATTTCAATCAAATCTGTCAAAGAATTTTTGAGATTTTGGGTTATTGAGATAAATTTTAATATTGTGTTTTTTTTTTAACTCTCAATATTGGTATATTAAAATGTCCATTCTTATCAGATACCTACTAACCTAGATGTACCATCCTGCCAAATTTCAACATTTTAACAAAAATGGAAATACAGGGAAAATTCCATTACAGCGAATAGCTTTACAACTAAATTTTCATTACAACAACAACAACAACATTTATTTATATAGCACATTTTCATACAAACAGTAGCTCAAAGTGCTTTACATATTAAAGAATAGAAAAATGAAAGACATAATTATAAAAAATAAATCAACATTAACATCGAATAAGAGTAAGGTTCAATGGCCAGGGGACAGAAAAAACAAAAAACTCCAGACGGCTGGAGAAAAAATAAAATCTGTAGGGATTCCAGACCATGATACCGCCCAGTCCCCTCTGGGCATTCTACCTAACATAAATGAAACAGTCCTGTTTGGATTTAGGGTTCTCACGGAAGGGCTTGATGATGATGATGGTCACGTAGACTTCTTCCTTTTAATCCGTCCATCATTGTTGGAGCATCATGAAGCTTTTAGTAGGTGGAGGTGGCGCAGGCCACCACCACAAAAAACCGGAAAAGAAACAGAAAAGAGAGTAGGGGTCAGTACCGATTTTAGAGCCACCATGAATAGTTGTTATGATGAATTGAACATACAGAGTATCAGGATTAAGTTAAATTACGATTAAAATGAAGTTATAAAAAGGCCATGTTAAAGTAATGTGTTTTCAGCAGTGTTTTAAAGTGCTCTACTGTATCAGCCTGGCGAATTCCTATTGGCAGGCTATTCCAGATTTTAGGTGCATAGCAGCAGAAGGCCGCCTCACCACTTCTTTTAAGTTTTGTTCTTGGAATTCTAAGGAGACACTCATTTGAGGATCTGAGGTTACGATTTGGAATATAAGGTGTCAGACATTCCGATATATAAGATGGGGAGATTATTTAAGGCTTTATAAACCATAAGCAGAATTTTAAAGTCAATTCTGAATGACACAGGTAACCAGTGTAGTGACATCAAAACTGGAGTAATGTGTTCTGATTTTCTTTTCCTAGTTAGGATTCTAGCAGCTGCATTCTGCACTAGTTGCAAACGATTTATATCTTTTTTTGGGTAGTCCTGAGAGGAGTGCGTTACAGTAATCTAGTCGACTGAAAACAAGCGCGTGAACTAATTTCTCAGCATCTTTCAGTGATAAAAGAGGTCTAACTTTACTTATGTTTCTTAAGTGAAAAAATGCTGTCCTAATGATCTGATTAATATGTGATTTAAAGTTCAGATTACAGTCAACAATCACCCCTAAGCTTTTTACCTCCGTCTTGACTTTTAATCCTAATGTATCCAGTTTATTTCTAATAGCCTCATTGTATCCATTATTGCTGATCACTAAAATTTCAGTTTTCTCTTTATTTAACTTGAGAAAATTACTATTCATCCATTCTGAGATACTAGTCAGACATTGTGTTAGTGAATCAATAGAATCGGGTCATCAGGTGCTATTGATAAGTACAGCTGTGTGTCATCAGCATAGCTGTGGTAGCTCACGTTGTGCCCTGAGATAATCTGACCTAACGGAAGCATGTAGATTGAGAATAACAGCGGACCCAGGATAGAGCCTTGTGGAACACCATATTGGATATCATGTGTCTTCGAGTTGTAATTCCCACAACTAACAAAATATTTTCTCCCTGTCAGGTAGGATTCAAACCAATTTAGGACTGTGCCAGAGAGGCCCACCCATTGACTAAGGCGGTTTCTAAGAATGTTGTGATCAATGGTGTCAAATGCAGCACTCAGATCTAAGAGGATGAGAACAGATAAATGGCCTCTGTCTGCATTTACCCGCAAGTCATTTACTACTTTAACGAGTGCAGTTTCTGTGCTGTGATTTGTTCTAAAACCTGACTGAAATTTATCAAGAATAGCATGTTTATTTAGGTGGTCATTTAACTGCATAATGACTGCCTTCTCTAGAACTTTACTTAAGAAGGGCAAGTTAGAGATGGGTCTAAAATTTTCAAGAGCCGAGGGGTCAAGATTATGTTTCTTAAGTAGGGGTTTAACTACAGCAGTCTTAAGACAGTCTGGGAAGACCCCAGTATCTAGTGACGAATTTACTATGTCCAGAACATTATCAATTAGCACGCCTGATACTTCTTTGAAAAACCTTGTTGGTATCGGGTCAAGGACGCAGGTGGAGGGTTTTAATTGAGATATTATTTTTTGTAAATCAGGTAAATCTATCCTAGTGAAAGAGTTTAATTTGTTTATAACAGGATGTTGGGGTTTAGGGGGATCCTTAGTGTTGGGGAGATATACTATGTTATTTCTAATATCATTAATTTTTTGATTGAAGAATACAGCGACAGCCTCACAGGTTTCACTGAAAGCACTTAGGAGGCATTCCTTTGAGCTACCTGGGTTTAGTAGGTGATTACAACGAAGTATTTTTATGGCCCCGACAGTTTCCCCATATAACACGAGTCTATAGAAATCTATTTACAACGAAGTACATTCAGCACATATTTTCATTACAACGAAGTGCCCAAAAGACCTTGAAATGCTCGAATCATCCACAGAGCAGCTAGTTCTATGGTCGCAGCTCAGTTATGCACAACGAACGCCAAACAGAAACACTGTAAAAAAAATTCTTTCTTCGAACTTTCCTCGTACTGTTTTTGTTTTTGGTGGTTTTCAGTGATACCTTTTTTGAAAAAATCCATTGGAATTTAACTCATTGTCACCCTCCTATAGAAATGACATACATGAAACAATGATAATAGTTCATATTAGAAAAAAAAAACTTTACATTTTTGCAGCTCTCAATTGCGACAAAAAGAAAAAAGACGCTGCCAGTGAATTCGGAATTTTGCCATCGACACTGTCAAGTTTCTTGAATAACCCAGCAAAAAAAAGAAGAAAAATCTCGGATTACAAATGTACGCAAACTGCTGCATTTGAAGACGTCGAAAAAGCTGTTTTTATGTGGTTAAGTGATGCTTGTTCAAGAAACATTGCTATTAATGTACTCATTCAAGAAAATGTGAGGTTTCTATCAATCAATCAATCAACATTTATTTATATAGCACATATTCATACAATAAAATGTAGCTCAAAGTGCTTTACAAAATGAATAGAAAAATAGAAGACACAATAAAAAATAAACATAAGTCAACCTTAATTAACATAGAATAAGTAGGGTCCGACGGCCAGGGTGGACAGAAAAAAAAAACTCCAAGAGCTGGAGAAAAAAAAATAAAATCTGTAGGGGTTCCAGACCACGAGACTGCCCAGTTCCCTCTGGGCAATCTACCTAACATAAGTCAAAAAGTCCTTTTTGTATTTAGGGTTTTCATGGAAGGACCTGATGATGATGGTCACGTAGACTTCTGGCTTTCAGTCCATCAATGTTGGAGCATCATGATGCTTTGAGTAGGTGGTGGTGGCGCAGGCCGCCACCACAAAGAAACCAGAAAAAGAAACAGAAGAGAGAGTTGGGGTCAGTACGGATTTTAGAGCCACTATGAATAGTTATTGTGATAAATTGAACATACAGAGTATCAGTATTAAGTTAAAGTGAAGTTATGAGAAGGCCATGTTAAAGTAATGTGTTTTCAGCAGTGTTTTAAAGTGCTCTACTGTATTTGCCTGGCGAATTCCTATTGGCAGGCTATTCCAGATTTTAGGTGCATAACAGCAGAAGGCCGTCTCACCACTTCTTTTAAGTTTAGCTTTTGGAATTATAAGGAGACACTCATTTGAAGATCTAAGGTTACGATTTGGAATATAATGTGTCAGGCATTCCGATATATAAGATGGAGCGCGATTATTTAAGGCTTTATAAACCATAAGTCAATCCTGAATGACACAGGCAACCAGTGTAGTGACATCAAAACTGGAGAAATGTGTTCGGATTTTCTTTTCCCAGTTGGGATTCTAGCAGCTGCATTCTGCACTCGTTGCAAGTGATTTATGTCTTTTTTGGTTAGTCCTGAGAGCAGTGCATCACAGTAATCTAGTCTACTGAAAACAAAAGTGTGAATTAATTTCTCAGCATCTTTCAATGATATAAGAGGTCTAACTTTTGCTATGTTTCTTAAGTGAAAAAATGCTGTCCTAGTGGTCTGATGAATATGCGATTTAAAATTCAGATTACAGTCAACGGTTACCCCTAAGTTTTTTACTTCCGTCTTAACTTCTAATCCTAGTGCATCAAGTTTATTTCTGATAACCTCATTGAATCCATTATTGCCAATTACTAAGATTTCAGTTTTCTCTTTATTTAGTTTGAGAAAATTACTATTCATCCATTCAGAAATACCAGTAAGACATTGTGTCAGTGTATCGAAAGAGTCAGAGTCATCAGGTGCTATTGATAAGTACAACTGTGTGTCATCAGCATAGCTGTGGTAACTCACATTGTAACCTGAGATAATCTGACCTAACGGAAGCATGTAGATTGAGAAAAGCAGCAGACCCAGGATAGAGCCTTGTGGAACACCATATCGGATATCATGTGTCTTTGAGATGTGATTACCACAACTCACAAAGAATTTTCTACCTGCCAGGTAGGATTCAAACCAATTTAAGACACTGCCAGAGAGGCCCACCCATTGACTAAGGCAATTTCTAAGAATATTGTGATCAATGGTATCAAATGCAGCACAGATCAAAGAGGATGAGAACAGATAAACGGCCTCTGTCTGCATTTACCTGCAAGTCATTTACTACTTTAACGAGTGCAGTTTCTGTACTGTGATTTGTTCTGAAGCCTGACTGAAAAGTATCAAGAATAGCATGTTTATTTAGGCGGTCATTTAACTGCATAATGACTGCCTTCTCTAGAATTTTACTTAAGAAGGGTAGGTTAGAAATGGATCTAAAATTTTCAAAGGCAGAGGGGTCAAGATTATTTTTCTTGAGCAGGGGTTTAACTACAGCAGTCTTAAGACAGTCTGGAAAGACCCCCGTATCTAATGACGAATTAACTATATAAGAATATTGTGATCAATGGTATCAAATGCAGCACTTAGATCAAAGAGGATGAGAACAGATAAACGGCCTCTGTCTGCATTTACCCGCAAGTCATTTACTACTTTAACGAGTGCAGTTTCTGTGCTGTGATTTGTTCTGAAATCAGGCAGTCTTGTCTTGGGACCTCCCCCAACTGGACAACATGCCGAAGAGCATCCCGAAGTGTGATCACCATGTCTGTGGAGGACTGTTTATCTGTTGCCACAGCAACAGCAGGCTCACAGCTCTGCTGTGGCTCTTCATCGAAGCAAACAGAAAAGATATTGATGGGTGATGAAAGGAACATTGTAAATACAGGGAACAGGATTACTTGGCCACTAACCTGGCCACAACCCTGCCTGACTGCTGGAGAATGGCAGATCATGCTACAATAAATAACCGTGCTGGTCCTGTTTCAAGATGAATAAAGCTGGTTTTGCTAAAGTACTGAGACTCAGTTTCATGTTTTGGGGTGTAAGACAGGGACTTATAGCGTGACCACAATCTTTTAGGATTCGCTTCTGTGGCACCTCACTGCACCGCTGTCAGCCTGCTGTTGTCCTGCCCCGGCAATGTACAAGCAATCTTACAAAGACGCGGCAATTGCGCTTCGGGATGAACTTCAGCGTAAAGTTACTGGTGGTTATCCCAAAAGAATTCAGAAACCTCACAATATGAAGAAAAAAAGGATGATTCGGCTACTGATTGATAACTGTGCTGCACACAACATGCTTCCGCATTTAGATAATGTTTGCATTGAATTCCTGCCAACCAATTGCACAGCAGTGCTTCAGCCATTGGATTTGGGCATCATTTGCACCCTGAAAGTGTATTATCGCAAGGAAATGCTGGGAAAAATTCTTGTCAGCATCACTTGTATACAGGAGGAGACGAAAATTTATGCAAAAGAAGCTATTGAAATGATTGCAAACGCCATGACGCAAGTTAAAGAAAGCACTATAGTGACAAATACATAATCTCATTACAACAAAATTTTCATTACAACAAAATATTTTTTAGGTCCGTGGCAGTTCGTTTTAACGGAATTTTACCTGTAGTGTTTTGGTTAATGAGTGAGTGAGTGAATTTTGCAATTTATATATATTTTAAGAATGATGAAAGAAATAAGATAAAGGGTTGGGATGCCCTTGTAATTTGGAGTCCAAAATGAAATTAAAAGCAAAGCATTGCATCATTTTCAGATGCGGGTCTAGAGCTGACTGCATAAGATGGGAGGCACAGACATTTTTCAGACTGGAGGAAAGGAAGAGGTGGGTTCAGGAGGTTGGGTATTGGAAATGATGTAATTTGGGATGCGACCATCAATCACTTCCTTTGCCGAGGGAGAAAGAGATAGGGCATTAGGCAAGAGCGCCAACACCTGGTGTGGAGTGCAGTTACCTTTACATGAGCCTGAAGTTGTCTCCAAAGCACATGTTTGACAATATGTAGACTAAGCGTTTCCTTTGTTGTCAGTAATTGTGTTTGAGTGAAACATAAAATAAAATAATTGCATTTTTTTCTAATATATTACTTTGACTGGTACCATAAGCATTGTCACATACGTATGCATTGGAGACAGTTTAAGGGCTCAGGTGATGGTAATGCTCCACTAATCCAGGGGGTGGTGCTGCGTGACAACACTTTCTCTTTTTATCCCTCTGCAGACCACAAGACCGATGGCTCTCCTCCAATGACATCACTTGTTGTCCACCTGTCTGGACAGGCATCTTCCTGCCCGGCAACCATAAGACCGGAAGAACTACCATCTTCAACGGTCAGAGTAAGACTCTAAGAAGACTTGTTTTGCATTTTAAACCTTTTCTTTTTTGATAATAGATGGGGTTGGCTGCAAGGTGCCCCAAAACACTTTAATGTGTCCCGTGTTTCTATTACAGCATTTAATTTTAAATAAAATCCCTTCTCTTATTGTATTTTAAAAAATTCAATTGCAGAAAAAGTTCCTTCAATTTCCATCCATCCATCCATTTTCCAACCCGCTGAATCCGAACACAGGGTCACAGGGGTCTGTTGGAGCTAATCCCAGCTTCCATCATTTATTAATTCAAATCTAAAATAAAAACAAGTAAAACTTATAAAAATTGTTGCCTAGTTTTAAGAATGATTGAGAATTACTTTAAACAAATACACCTGTATAAATCAGATTTTCATAGTGGAAAGTAAAATGTGTTTTTAATTAAGAATGTTTAAAGACAACTATCCCTTTAAACTGCACTGCTTAAAGAAATTATGAAAAAGTGGTCTCATTTAAATTATAATGGTAATATCAGAAAACTACATGATGCCACATTAATGTTAAGATTTCATTTTGACACATTTCAAAAATGATTGTACGTATCCTGAAGCAGATTTGAGATATATCAAATATATCAATTTCAGGATATCTCCAATGAACTTTAATGCAGAGTACTTCATCTTCATATTTCACTTTCTGTGAAACTGACTTTTCTTTTGAACACACTATCTTTTCTGGAAATATTTTAAGATAATGCATCTCCAAATCAAAATTATAAATTAATAACATGAAGCATATATCACTACATGAGATATAAAATCTTAATTTGCATCTTTTATATCATGCAGTGCATTTAAAGGAACTAAAAACACAGGAGCCACAGGAATTTTCTGCTTTTAAAGACCTCAAATAAACAGTAATTGTGTTTGTAAGACTGACTTGCATATATATTAATTTGGAGGTTTCTTCTAATATATTTCATATGTTTGAACATACAGTAGAGTCTCGCTTATCCTACCTACACTTATTTACGTTCTGTATCATCCAACATCCCACCGCAAAACAAAAAAAAAAAAAAACGCATCAATCGGCAACAAGAACTGCAAGTTGTGAGTGTAGCCTAGTTTTTGTTGCTCCCAACTCTACCGCAGCTAATTACAGTGGAACCTCGGTCTGCGAGTATAATTTGTTCTAGAAATGTGCTCACAGTCCAAAGCACTTGTACAGTATATCAAAGTGAATTTCCCCATAAGAAATAATGGAAACTCAGATGATTCGTTCCACAACACAAAAATATTCATATTAAAATGATTAATACAAAATATAAATTAAAAATACATAAAGCAAATTAACCTGAACATTACCTTTGAAAAGAATCATAGCTGGTGTGAGTGAGTTTCTAAACTCTTGTGGGATTCCAGCCAACGGGACGACATGTGGAAGAGCATCCCAAAGCAATCGCAGTCTCCCAGCGCTGTAGCAGTTCGCCATAAAAGTGAATCCGAAAATATCGCGGACATGCTATAAGCTCCTGCCGTCGATGGGTGATACAAGGAAAATTATAAATGCGCAGGGCACAGTATTACTTTCCCCCAACCCTGCCTGACTGCTGTGTCCGTGTATAGGAGAATGGCAGATCTCGCTATAATAAATAACTGATGCTGTAAAGATTGCGAGACTTTAAGTGAAGAAACGGCACTCGTCAGGAAAGCAGACCGATCAAAAATGTCTTTAAATCATCACAGGACTGAACTTTTGAAGTACAGTACATACTGTAATTCTGTAACTGTAAATTCATTTTTTCAGTTAATTAATTCTGTTGTTTTGTTGTAAAACATGATTATTAGGTTTGTAATGTGTAAAATTACAACATAGTTTGACGTTTAATAGGCTTTTTCGTAACACCTGCCATTATCCAACATTTTCGCTTATCCGACGTTCTGCCGGCCCGTTTATAAGCAAGATTCTACTGTA
This sequence comes from Polypterus senegalus, assembly GCF_016835505.1. NCBI lineage: Eukaryota > Metazoa > Chordata > Cladistia > Polypteriformes > Polypteridae > Polypterus > Polypterus senegalus. The sequence goes on along the minus strand of NC_053156.1, from coordinate 193,532,499 downwards.
CATATAAAGATGTCTTATAATGGACAATAGACAGGTACCTTTTTTGTTGGTCCTCTAGCCTTCAGACTTTTTTTTAATAATTAGCAGGTTGGAATATACAATTTCTTTAATTTTATTTTGATTCATTTTTAATTATTCTCCCATTAAACTATAACAATGGTGTACAGACACACCCACCAGACCATCAGTCATCCTCTGGATACTCTTACATGCCCTCTGGGCACTCTGATACAATGTGAAGTCAGTACTCAGTAATACCATCAACTGGGGCCTGGATTTTTACACCCCTGCAATACCACATAATTGGCTGCTAGGAAACACAGTTTAGACTGTCAGATGGCCTTATCTTAAAATAGTCTTGTTTTAGTTATAGCAGATGAATTTAAGGATTCAAAACCAGTAGGTGTCTTAAGATTATTGCTGTTCCTTACCCTTTTATGCTTTATTATGCTATGTATTTTTAATTTTCCACTTCTCTATTACCGTTGTCCTGTTTTCGTTTTGTTTTATATTTGTAATTTCATCCTAGCCCCTCACTCTAAATTTCATTTGTTTTCTTCAAGGTTGATGGCATATTAGCAATTACAACCATTAAGTGTTATGACCATTTCAACTTAAGTTACCTAATGTTATGTTTCGGCCAGGGTGGTTTTTCCTGACTTAAGTATATTTTCCTTTTTATAGTAGTTTTTCACGTATTATTTTTTATGTGTTTTTGTTATTATGTCATTTAAAAAAAATACCGTTATGTATTGTGTATATGAGCCTGTAAGCTTTGTATATTCCTTGTGTTTTGCGAGTGGATCCCCAAGAGTATTGGATTTTAGTATTTTGGCATAAGTAGGTTGTTTTCTTGATTTTTTTCTGTGCTCTAGTTTATTCCTTTCTTAAATTATTTTATTCTTTTGAGCCTTTGTATTTCTTTTTTCTGTTTAGAGTTTTTTTTATGTTCTTTTTATTTTGACAGAGATATAATAAGGTAGAGACAGAAAAGAAACATGGAACAAAAAGATGGATGATCCAAAATTAGAGTCAGAATAACAAGCGGGGTCAAACCCACAGAGAAAGTACAAAAATGACAACGCCAAATGCACTAAACCGAAATGATTATTAGACAGGAGGAACACATAGAAAATCTCAAAGCCCTTTGACAATTCACAACAATATTGGCAAAGATTTTTTTTAAATCTATAATACAATCAGTATTTTATACTGTTGCAACAGTGACATCGCACTTTACGACTTCTTGTTGTCTCAAGGTAGTACTATGCTAGTGACAGTAAACACTTAATATTAGAAAATGAGAACATACAAAGACATGAAAAATAATTAGGTTCCTTAAAACATTTCCAAAACAATTAAGTAAATTTATATATCAAGAAAAAAAGAACTAAGAAATATATTAAATTCACTCATTGCATTTAGTAACTTATTTAAATTCAAAAGTGACAAAAATCATGACACTTTTGTTTTATTGAAATATTAGTTCCTTTATTACATAATTCTGTGTTTCACTGAAGTTGAATCTTTTGATTTGATGTAATAAATCAAATTAATAAAGCCTTGAAGGGAGGTTCTGTAGTTCTTTTGCCTTCTGGTTTTGAGTTCATGACATGGTGAGACATGATTAAATGTGCGCCAACAGTTGATTTTAGCTTTTTTAGAGGGAACTGATTAAACTGGAAATCCTAAATCAAATGCAGAACCAGAAATTGTATACTGACCATCTATAACTACATTATTCATTTTAATTTAGTGTTGAATATTTCTTATAACCTTTGAGAGAGCATCAGCTGTAAATCAATCTGCAAACTTTTGAGATTCTCCTTTAAACTTTAATTTTATCATGGTCTTCAAAGTAATTAATATTACCCAGAATCACTGACACAGAATTCAACTTCCACTGAATCTCCACAACCATATGAAATAACACAAAAGCATCATTAGTTGATTTCAATCTCTTTATAATCCTTGACCATTTACATTAAGCTAATTGAGACAGCTGTTGATGATCTACTCTGCCTTGCCAATTTAAACATTGTGGTTTTTGGTTTGGCTGAAGTATTCTGTTAAAAATTGCCTCTCAAGGGCCACCAACGTTTAGATTACAGTGACATCCTAACCACAAGAGACAATCATTATCATATTCATCCAGTTAATCGCAAGTAATAGTTAAAATTTGTACATTCTGTTTACAGAAAAGTCTTTAACAGTTATCAAGATAATGATAAAAAGTAGATGGTATGAAATAAATATCCAAGAAAATTAATAGAGATCAATAAATAAAATCATCCTATGGGGAATAAAACAAATTGTTAATACTTTAATACTGAAAACTCAGAAACAAATGTTATTTGAACTATAACCTAAATATTTCAACAAACCTACAAGCTAATCCAGATTGCTAAACAAGACAATACCATGAATCATTTCAAAAACTGAAAAACCAGAGATGCAAACTGAAAGCTAGAAATGTAATAGATTCTTAGAGAAGCACTGCTTGTTATGTGTGGAACTCTTCATCTGGCTGCCATAATTTGTGGCAAACCTGAATAAGCAGTTATAATTTGCAGTCTGACCCTTTTGGGTTAATTACTAAAAACAAACTGGGGAAAATACTTAACAAATAAAAGGGAAGGAAATTACCTAAAGGAAAATGAATAGAGGTAGGGCCGGAGTTCCACTTTATTATTTTACTGCATTTGTAAATGTGCATTTTTGCATATTTCATTTTATTTCTTATTATCATTCCATTTCATGTTGTTTATATTTTATTTTTGACTTATTCAAAGAACTTTATTTTGTTGTTGTTGTAATTTGTTTTGTGGCATTATGTGACTCAGATTGTCATGAAGATTTAGCCACTAGAAACTAGTGTATTTAAATTCAGCAATCACTTCATGTATAATCCCTTGTTAGGTAAAACTTATCGTCAACTGTTCCGTAATGAAGTTGGTTGGTAAAAAGCAATCCAGACCTAGGGCTAGGTTTGTTTCTCTAGTTTCAATATTGCTTTGCTTCTAATTCCATCTAGCCCTTTTGTTTTGGTTCATAACTTTATCTTACCACTCGGCTTTGGATCCCCTGCTTTGTCTGACTTTATCAATGATCTCCTGGTAATTTTTCACTTATTCACAATAATCCTTGAACATGTGTTGTGTCCCTACACAGCTAAAACAGGACACAAGACAATAAGTGGAACCTACACTTATTTCTTTGTGTGGTGCTGCCAGAGATGTGTGGGGAAGTGTTGGTCTGACAAGGGTCTGAGGCTAGGGATCTGCACTGGCAATCGGAAGGTTGCTGGTTCGAATCACGTAAATGCCAAAAGGGACTCTGCTCTGTTGGGCCCTTCAGCAAGACCCTTAACTTGCAATTGCTGAGCACTTTGAGTAGTGAGAAAAGTGCTATATACAGTAAATGCAAAGAATTATTATTATTATTATTATTATTATTATTATTATTATTATAAGGGGTCAAAATTGAATATCATCCCTGAAAAAAACTGCCCTGTCCCTATTTTTTAACTTTCAACTTGCACTAGTAATGCTTGCACAGGGAGACAGCAATATTGAGAGAGAATGAAATAAGAAAATGGCACAGAATTGTCTGGATTTTGGAAGGTATTATGTCTAGGAAGATTATAATTAAACAAATAAAGCACAGTGACATGTAACCAGAATCGTGGTTCAAGAACAGAGAGGTAACTTGTAAGCCAAAAATGGGCACACATATGATTAAAGCCAAAAAAATACAAATCATTGTTGTAACCGGTAAACTCAAAAGTAATACTAATAACAGATGCTAAGGTTTTTTCATTAGTGAATCCAATCTTGGAAGACCTTGATGTGCCTGATGTTAACTTTCAAACTGTCATGACCATGATGTCACATGCCACATTCTTGGTCGTCTCGCCGAGAAACAGCGCAGCATCTGTCAACAAAAACCATCCCCAAATGTCATTGCCCTTAAGCAAAATAAGACAGAGCTGAGGAAGAATGTGGATTTTTTTAAGAATGTTAAAAATACATGGAAAAAAATGAACCAATGTATTCATTGACCTTCAAAATCCCAGAAACTATTCACAAATAATTTGTAAAGACCAAGGAACCGTTGGAAAAAATGTAAATCAAAAGCCTGTTCATGACAGCCCCACATGAAATCAGCACAGCTTCATCACTCATCTGTCCAATTCCACTGACTCTGATTTTGTTCCCATATTTCAGCTCTGCAAGAAGAAGTTAAAATATCAGCTACTTGTATCTTAATTTTGAAAGTCTGTTGTAATTTCTTAACATTTGTGTAACAGTACTTAATGCTGATTTTATTTTTGTTTTGAATCTGTTGCATCTTTATCTTGCATTAATGTTTATAAATACTGTAGCGACAGGAGATGTGCAATTTCAGGGTGGCAGAGTCAAAGGTAGTGGAACAGCATTTAAGGTACTGCACTGAAAAGTATGGTAAATTGGATCAGCAAAGATGGTAAAGAGCACTCGGGTGGACAGCAGTTCACCAGAATAGTTTCAAGTACTGCACTGGACCTCTCCCAAGGTCAATGACACAAATTAGTCATAGCTGATACATAGTCACTTTAAGAGCCTGCACCTGTCTTTCAGCCCTTCCTCCACCGCATCTTAAGTTGTTCCAGTTTATTGAGTCTGTTTAGTCTGAGCTGAGGTTATTAATAAGCTTAATAAAATGCTAATTAATCAAATAAAGAATCTGACTTATTTAAAAATACCAAATGTTTGTACAGAGCACTATATTTTTTTGTTTCTGCAATGTTTATTGAGACCTAAAGTGAACGTAAAATTTCTTAGTTCCAATAGCTTCAATTCAACTAAAATATCAATGCTCCATAATTGCCCCTTAGAATTTCAGATGCCTACAAGTTTTTCCCTGGCGTCAGCACTTTGTAGGGGCATCTAAAAAGCTTCTTAGTTGGTTTCTCTGAATGTCTTAACACTTTATATGTAGAAACAACTTTCAGAGGTAATAGTGGATATTATTATTATTGAGTGCAGAAAGTAACTATTTATCTTTGGAAAAATACTGTATTTAATTCCTCAGAGAGAATATTTTAACAATTCATTTTGGAATCTAGAACAAGAAATTTCAACCTGCCTGAAAAGACACCTTCCATACTGGGTGAGTATATCTGGATGGTATTTAAGCAGAGCCTCTCATTTGCTTTGAGTCCAGGTTGCCAAAGACATCATTACCCATGAAGATTAGTGGGCTTGAGCTCATTTTAACCAGTTATTTGTCTGGATTTCCTGAAATATTGAATATTTTCAGGTTGCTACTATGTCTAATGCAGATTAAAACTGAAAGCCCAAAAAGGATTTTGCAGATTGAGATGCTTTCCTCACACCAGATTACACAGTGAAGATTCATTCAACAGGTTAAGCCCTTTTGCAGATTATAAAGTATTTTGCCTCCTCATTTCATGTTCTGTCTGAAGAGGAATTAAACCTAAAGAATTAAAAAGAATGATTTCCACAGCCAATATTTTGATTAAAGTCAGTTTACTGTTGAAATAGACTGAATTTATAAATATATATATATATATATAAAAAACTATTCCAGACTCCATTGGATTCCATAAGATGCACCAGGCACTGTTAATATTAAATATTATAGTCAATATTAAATGTCATCAGAATATATGCTCCGTAAGTGGGATGTGGAGGAGAAAGATTTCTGGAATGAGTTAGATGAAATGGTGGACAGTATCACCAAAGAAGAAGAGTGGTGATTGGAACAGATCTTAATGAGCACATTGGTGAAAGGAACATTGGTGATGAGTAGGTGATGGGCAGGTATGGCATTAAGGAGAGAGATGTTGAAGGGCAGATGGTGGTTGACTTTGCAAAAAGGATGGAAATTGCAAAGAAAACTAGAGGGGTGGGAATTCTCATACATAGAACAGTACCATTTGTAGCATCAGATGTAGTATTGGATCCTGAAGGGAGATATGTGATGGTCATGGGAGACTTATCTAACTGTAAAATGATTTTGATAAATGTTTATGCACCTAATGTTGATGATAAGGAATTTATACAAAATTTATTTGCATCCATTCCCAATCTGAACACTCATAAACTTATAATGGCTGGGGACTTTAATTGTGTTCTAAATCCACTTTTAGATAAGACTTCCTCCACAGGGGGAACGGCAACTAACACCGCAAAGATAATTACAAAGTTTTTAACTGATCACAACTTATCAGATCCCTGGAGGTTTTTAAACCCAAATTCAAGAACATATTCTTTCTACTCACCAGTACATCATTGCTACTCAAGGATTGATTACTTCTTTATAGATAATAACTTCTTGCCTAAGATTAAATCTTGTAAATACGATGCTATTGTTATTTCAGACCATGCTCCGATGATCTTGGAGCTGAAATTACTAAGCCCCATACACTCACCCCGCAGATGGCGTCTCAATCCGCTTCTATTAGCTGACGAGAATTGTACTGAATTTATATCCAAACAAATTGAATTCTTTCTAGAGACAAATACATCCCCTGAGATCTCTGCAGGAATACTCTGGGAAACTCTTAAGGCCTTCTTAAGAGGACAGATTATCTCATATCTTTCCCACAGAAATAAATCCGAAGCGAAGAAAGTAGCAGAGATAAAAAGCGAAATTACTAAAATAGATGAAGAACATGCCAGACTACCAAGCGAGACTCTACATAAGAGGAGGCAGGCTCTACATTCAGAATTAAACCTCTTGACAACTAAAGAAACCGAACAACTAATTTACAAATCCAGACATCATTATTATGAACATGGAGAGAAAGCTAATAAGCTTTTAGCGCAACAAATTCACAAGCAAGAAGTGCAACGCAATCTCGTAATTACTAACACGAATGGAGATAAAATCATCGAACACAAAAATATAATGTGCACTTTTAGAGACTACTATAAATCCCTATATACTACTGAGTTTAAAGAAGACAATATACAATCTAATGCATTTCTGGATAAATTACAGATACCACAAATTGACGCTATTAGTGTGGAGGAGCTCGATAAACCTCTGTCATTATCAGAATTACTGGATGCTATAAAGTCACTCCAAGGTGGAAAAGCAGCAGGCCCTGATGGCTACCCTGCAGAGTTTTACAAGAAATTCTCCGCTCAGCTAGCTCCCTCCTATTAGCAACATTTACAGAAGCCAGAGATAACCAATCTCTTCCACAAACCTTTCGCCAAGCACTAATCACTGTCTTTCCAAAACAAAATAAGGACTTATTACAATGTGCATCATACAGACCAATTTCACTTCTGAATAACGACGTTAAAATACTCTCTAAAATCATAGCTAGAAGGATGGAGAAAGTGCTCCCTCATAATATCACAAGACCAAACTGGATTTATTAGGGGCCGACACTTATCTTCAAATCTTCGACGCCTGTTTAATGTAATATACTCACCAACTAAATCAAACACCCCAGAAATATTATTATCATTGGATGCAGAAAAGCATTCGACATGATTGAATGGAAATACCTTTTACTATTTTGGAGAAGTTTGGGTTTGGCCCAACATTTGTGCATGGATTAAATTACTGTATACTAACCCAGAAGCTTCAGTTTGCATCAATAACATTTGCTCAGACTACTTTAAACTAGAACGTGGCACAAGACAAGGATGCCCTTTGTCACCACTGCTGTTTGCAATTGCCATTGAACCACTGGCAATACATTGTCGAAATACTGATCAGATAAAGGGGATTAGCAGAGAAGGACTGGAACAGAAAATCTCATTATATGCAGATGACATGGTACTGTATATATCGGACCCAGAAAATTCTGTGCCTGCAGTCTTAGCAGCACTCACAGAATTTCAAAAGCTCTCTGGTCTCAGAATTAATCTGAATAAAAGTGTACTCTTTCCGTGAATTCGCAAGCATATAATATTAGATTAGACACCCTTCCTTTTATCATTGCAGAACAGTTTAAATACCTCGGGGTAAACATCACAAGTAAACATAAAGCTCTTTATCAAAAAATTTCGTCGCCTGTATGGAAAAAATTAAACAAGACTTGCATAGATGGTCAACCCTTCATCTCACACTAGCTGGAAGAATTAACACTGTTAAGATGAATATTCTTCCTAAGCTCCTTTTTATTTCAAAACATACCAATATACATTAATAAATCGTTCTTTAAGCAATTAGATTCAACAATAACCTCATTTATTTGGAATTCTAAACATCCACGCATCAAAAGAGCGACCCTACAAAGACAAAAGGCAGAAGGCGGCATGGCTCTACCTAACTTCCAGTTTTATTACTGGGCGCAAATATACAGTCGATAAGAACCTGGACACAAATAGAAGAACATACACAGGCATGGACCGCAATAGAAGTAAAATCCTGCAGTACTTCTTTGTATTCCTTGCTTTGTGCTCCAATAAACACACGCTATCGGCAATACACTAATAACCCAATTGTGCTCCACTCACTTAGAATCTGGAACCAATGTAGAAAGCATTTTAAGACGGAGAAGCTTCTTTCTGTGGCACCCTGCAAAAGAACCACCTCTTTCAACCCTCACAAACATATGCAGTTTTAATATCTGGAAAAATTTGGAATTAACTTGCTTAGAGATCTTTATATAGACAACGCCTTTGCATCCTATGAACAATTACATTCCAAATTTAACATTCCAGCTACAAATTTCTTTCACTATCTTCAAATCAGGAACTTTGTTAAACAGAACCTTCCAGATTTTCCTCATCTTGCACCCTCATCCACGCTGGAAAAATTATTGCTCAATTTCAAGGAGTTAGACTCCATCTCTACAATATATAAAATCCTTTTACAATCCCTTCCTAAATGACCTCTCAATTAATATATCAGAAAAGGAGTGGAAAGTAGCAATGCAGAGAATTCACTCAAGCTCCATATGCGCAAAGCATACAATTATACAACTCAAAATTATATATCGAGCACATCTGTCTCGACTAAAACTCTCAAAATGTTTCCAGGGCATGATCCAACCTGCGAACGTTGCAACCAAGCCCCAGCCTCACTAGGTCACATGTTCTGGGCCTGCTCCAAATTAACATTATTCTGGACAAAAATTTTAATTACCTCTCAGACAGTCTTGGACTCACAATCCCTCCTAACCCATTAACAGCTGTGTTTGGGGTTCTTCCAGAGGGTCTTAAAGTGGAGAAAGACAAACAAATTGTGATTGCATTCACTACACTGTTGGCACGCAGACTTATTCTGATAAACTGGAAGAACCCAAACTCTCCTCTTTTAAGTCAGTGGGAAACTGATGTGTTATATTATTTAAAATTGGAAAAAATCAAATACTCAGTTAGAGGATCTGTGCAGACTTTTTTCAAAACATGGCAGGATCTAATCAGTAATATTTTGAAATGATTTTATAAAGCACAGAGAATTTGTTGATTTAGGTATTTTTAAAAGCCTTAAATTTTACACCGTTTGGCTTGCTCTCTCTCTCAAGGGTGGGGATCGATCTGTTCTTAGCATAATTCTTTTTTTTTTGTAAAACTTGATTGCTATGTATTGATTGTAATAAAATTAATAAATAAAAAAAAAAAAAAAAAAAGGATGGAAATGGCGGTGGTGAATACATATTTTAAGAAGAAGGAGGAACACAGGGTGATGTATAAGTGGAGGAAGGTGCAATATGTCCTATGAAGGACATGCAATGTGAAAGAGATTAGAGACTGTAAGGTGGTGGCAGGGGATAGTGTGGCTAGACCACATCGATTAGTGGTATGCAGGATGAATTTTGATGCTAAAAAGAGTGAAGACATGACAGATAATTGGAACTCCACAGCTGAAATGGTAAGAGAGAGAACTAGGAAAGTGCTTGGGGTGACATATGGACAGAGGAAGGAAGACAAAGGCTTGGTGGTCGATTGAGGAAGTAAAGGAAAGCATAAAGAGGAATAGATTAGTGAAAAAGAATTGGGATAACCAGCGAGATAATGTAAGCAAACATGTACAAAGAGATGCAGCAAAAGGTGAAGAGGGAGATGTTGAAGGCTAAAGAAAAGGCGTATGCCAGTCTATATAAGAAGCTGGACAGAAAGGAAGGAGACAAACACTTGTACTGATTGGCCAGACAAAGTGACTGAGCAGGGAAGAACGTACTGCAGGGCAGGGTGATAAAGGATGCAAAATGAGAATTTTCTGACAAGCGGGGAGAGCATGTTGAAAAGGTGGAATTAGTACTTTGAAGGACTTAGGAATATAGAAAATGCGACAGAGTGTAGGTTGGATGAAGTGGAGATAACAAATCAACAAGGCTGAGGTGAGGGAAGCTATGAAGAGGATGAAATGCAGCTGGCCCAGATGATATACCAGTGGAGGCATGGAGATGTTTAGGTGAGATAGCAATAGTTTCTAAATAGATTGTTTAACAGAATCTTGAAAAGTGAGGAAATATCTAAGGCGTTTAGAAAAAGTATATTAATACCAATTTTCAAGAATAAGGCACATGTGCAGATCTGCAGTAACTACAGAGGTATAAAGTTGATCAGCCACAATATGAAGATACAGGAAAGAGTGATGGATGCTAGGCTTAGAGGAGAGGTAGCTATCTGTGAGCAGTAATATAGTCTCATGCCAGAAAAGAGTACTATAGATGCACTGTTTGCTTTATAAGTGTTGATGGAGAAGTACAGAGAAGGTCAGATGGAATTGCATTGAGTGTTTGTGGACTTAGAGAAACTCTATGACAGGGTGCCAAGGGAGAACTTATGATACTGTATGAGGAAGTCGGGAGTAGCAGAAAAGTATGTGAAGGTGGTAGAGGACATTTATGAGGACAGTATGACTGTAGTGAGGTCTATGGTTGGAATAACAGCCTTCTTCAACAGTCTAAATAAGCAACAGATAGTAGAGCTAGAGAGGTGAAGAAGAGAGTACAGGCAGATGGAGCACAATGAAAAGAGTGACAGGAGTGATTTGTGATAGAAGATTAACTGCAAGAGTGAAAGGGAAGATCTGTAAAATGATAGTGAGACCAGCTATGTTGTATGGTTTGGAGATGGTGGCACTGACAAAAAGACAGGAGGCAGAGCTGGAAGAGGCAGAGTTGAAGATGCTATGCTTTCCACTTAGAATAATTAAGGTAGCTAGGATTAGAAATGAATATATTAGAGGTAGATCACAAGTGCAATAGTTTGATGACCAAGTGAAAAAGGTTAGATTGAGACGGTTTGGGCATGTGCAGAGGAGAAATGAGGAGTACATCAGGAAAATAATGTTGAGGATGGAACCACCAGGCAAGAGGAAAAGGGAAGGACCAAAAAGAAGCTTTATTGATGTGGTGAGGGAGGACATGAAGTCAGTTGGCATGGCAGAAAACAATGTAAAAGACAGGGATAGATGGAGACGGATGATCTGCTGTGATGACCCCTAAATAGAATCAGCTGAAAGAAGAAGTAGAAAAGATAATAAATGGATGGGTAAAAAAGCAATTAAAATAATCATACAGATCACAGAAGTAATTTACCATCCATCCGTTTGTTCTGCCAGAGATCAACCCAAGACAGGATGAGGAGTAATCTTTATGTCCCTAAATTTACTTTTCCCATATTGAAATGCTATATTTTATCGGTTCAATAAAATTGTCTTTTCTTATTATGTAACTTGACTTAAATCTGCAAAGTTGCTTGTGTCTTGCAGCATTGTACTGCTAGCTGCAGCAGTACAACATAACAAGAGAAATGGATTAGAAAAGACTAAGCCATCTATCCACTTCTGAAGTGACAACTTCCCATTGGTTGTTAAGTGCTTTAAGATAAAGGGTAGATAAAATGTGTTGTACAAATTGAACTTCTTCCCAGAAAGAAAATGATCCATCCTGCTTAAGATAAGAAGTGATGAATTGAATGTAGTTACACAAGACAATAATATGGAAACCAGTGAAGCAATTAACTGGACAGAGTCAGAAGTTTTTTCATGATTTTTTTCTTTAAGCATCATATTTTATAATATACTTTGAAAAGCCATTTACATTTTGTTTCAAAGTAGATTTTTGCTTATTTATACATTAGCCCAAGTTAAGGCTTTCACACATGATTATTGAATTTCAAATGAAGAAAGTTGTCTGCACTGTCATATTTATGGTAGGGGAACTGAGTGAAAATCAAAATCAAAATAATGAGCCCACTGTTAGGGCAGTATAAACTACATGGGGAAGCGTTTTCATGTTAGCAAGTTAGAGTGCTTTCTGTGTGAAGTTTATAGGTTCTCTTCATGGACATGTTAGCTTGTTTAACAAACTCTGGCATGCTGCTGGACTAACTGATATCTCTGGATTTGTTGGTATGACTGAATGCCACTTGATGCAGTCTGTACACTGGTCTAGAATCCCATGCAGTGTTTCTTTTTATCATGTGCCCAATGTTGGCAACAGAACATATCTGGAATGGTAAAAACAAGTTTAATAAAACATCTGTCTGTTATCTAAACTCCATTCTTTTACTATAGATGGCCTGAAAAAGGTTATTCCAACAGCATCAAGTGCAACACAAAAAAACAATCATGGCCCGAACATCACTCATGCACAAAAACTAATTAAAGTTTTACGTAACTGACAAAAGGTGAATATCATGTGGAGGTGCCACAGATAAGATATTCTCTAACTTGAAGTGCTTCCTACATCGGTTCCATATTTTGAGTGAATGAAGGACATTTGGGTTGTTAATCTATTGACAATGCCATTTATTTACTGATGTAAAAAGAAAGAAAAATAGTTACTACAGAATTTCATTACTATTGCAGACCAAGCTAGTGTATATTTATCTAGTTGTGTCAGTGCCCAGGTTTTTCTTACCTTGTATGTTTGGTACTCAGTAATAAAATTAAAAATTAAGTAGAGCCATGCCACCCTCTGATTTAGTTCGTTGTAGGGTCACCCTTTGGATGCATGGATATTTCGAATTCCAAATAAATTAGGTTATGATCAAATCTAATTTCTTAAAAAATGATTTTTTAATGTATATGGGGACATTTTGAAATAGAAACAGAAGCTTAGGGAGGATATTCATTTTGATAGTGTTAATTCTCCCTGCTAAAGTAAGATAGAGGGTAGATTATCTATGCGTGTCTTGTTTAATTTTGTCTACGCAAAAGCAAGATTTTGTTGAAAAAGAGTTTTATATTTACTTGTAATGTTTACCCCTAGATATTTAAACTGATCTGCAAAGATAAAAGGGAAGGTGTCCAATCTTACATAGTTTTAATGTTTTAAAAAAAATATGGGATTAAATCATTTAGAGATTTGAATATAAGAAATGTCTTTACATCCTATGAACAATTATACTCTAAATTTAGTTTCCCATCAGCAGAATTTTTCCACTATCTCCAGATTAGAAACTTTGCTAAACACAATCTGCCCAATTTTCCTCATCTCCCACCTTTTTCTATTCCAGAAGAGATATTGATCAGTCTTCAAGACTCAGGCAGCATTTCAATAATATATAAAACCATTTTAAAGTCCCTTCCTTTTAAAGATCCCAAAGTACAGTATTAAAAGCTCCATATGAACAAAGCATTCAACTATTCAACTTAAACATTTTTATAAAGCACATCCCTTTCATTTAAAATTGTCCAAAATATTTCCAGGGCAAGATCCAACCTGTGAACGTTGCAATCAAGTTCCAGCCTCACTGGACAATGTGTTTTGAGCCAGCACCAAATTAACATCATTCTGGACCAGAATTTTAAATGCCTATCAGACAGCCTTGGTGTCACAATCACCCCATACCCATTAAACAGCTGTGTTTGGTGTACTTCCAGATAGGCTTAAAGTAGAGAAGGACAAACAAACTGTAATTTCCTTTACTTCACTATTAGCACATAGACCTATCTTGCTCAACTGGAAGAATACTAACCCACCTCTGTTAAGTCAGTGGGTAACTGACATTATGTAATGTTTGAAACTGGAAAAAATACAATTCTTTCTTAGAGGATTTGTTAACATTTTTTTTATAAACATGGCAGGATCTAATCAATAATATTTAGAATAAGCACTTATATTGGGGAGAAAGAAAACTTTTAGAGAGGAGAAAGTTTAATTTTGGCTGTAGGCCTTTCTCTGTTTCTCATGGGTGGGGGTTAAATTGAATTTAGTTTTGTTATGTTTGACTTGATTGTATGGAATGTTACTTGCCTTAAATAAATTCAATAAAACATTTTTTTTATGTTTTACATAACTGTAACTAACACAGAAAGTTAATTGGCTTCACAAGTATTTATTTGCATAATTATAAATGTATGTATAATTACACGTGCTGGAAATATCAGTATCTGTGAAATTAGAGTCCTCCAATATCTCCAAAACTTCTCTGTTGATGTAATGAAGGCGAGGACAGTGGAATATGCAAAAATGACATGCCTCTCTAACATTACTCAGTGACCTGTTACCACTAAACTTAACTTTATTATTCCCATTTTCATACACAGATGATAAATTGCTATTTATTTGTCCTACCAGTATGCTACATAAACCGTGATCTTATTTGGTTGATCAATTCAGACAAATCACCTTAATTTTGTAGTGTTTTATCATAGTTGTAGATATATTTAATTTGTTGCACACTGTAGACATATATTGTTTTCCATGCTGACCCTTTAACTACATTAAAATGATTAAACATTTACAGATCATGTAATTTAAGTTATTTATGTTGCAAACATTGCAGTTCCTTAGATGTGTCACGTGAGTGTATGTTAACTTTTGTTTAAAGGTATTTATATTTCAGATTTGATTAGAATTACTGCATTTTTCGAGTAGATAGATAGGTCGATAGATTGATCGATACATTAATAGATAGATTGATAGATGCACACACACACACACACACACTATGGTCTGAATACATACCAGAATGACTAAAACGGAAGAAAATTGAACAGAAAACTTTTTACTTGGCTGTCACAGTCACAGTGAGGCATTATGCAAGTGTATTACTTTTGGTATAAAGGGGCCTCAGTAGTGTTTCTTGACACACGTCTGCTGAATAATTAATTGGCTTAAAGTACTCAGTGTTATGTGTAACAGAAAGGAGGTGCAGCATTGTTCATAATGGCACTTAGTTTTGTTTTCTCTCCTTTGCTGCTACCTCCCGGGGATCCAGAGTGCTTCCCATCATTGAGCCTCTCCTTTTCATTAGTATGTTAATTCAGTGTGCCTCTCTTGAAGTGATGTTACCAGCCCAGCAACTACCTTAGATTTCAAAAAACTGATTTTTTTTTTTATGGCCTGCTGCAGCAATATGTGTAGATCCTTGTGTTTGGCCTTGGCTCTTACATTCTACTGCATGGTGATTAAAATTGTTCAGCAATCACATATAACTCATTTCAGCTCAACTTTGTTTTCTGGCTCTTTGATTTGTTTTAGGGATTAAACCTTTTTCCAAGCACACACTAGGGACAATTTAGGATCACCAATGCACCTAACCTGCATGTGTTTGGACTGTGGGAGGAAAACCTGAGCACTTATTTATTAATTTATTATTATTTATTAATTTGTAATTGAAAATTACCACGCTCAGCTTTGAACACCAGCTTAATGAGGAGTTGGATTGTTTAGAAACATCAGAGTTAACGAGCTGTTTAATTATTCCCACCCAGTTTAAAGCAAAATTCACTAATGTTTGTATATATTATAGGTTTCACTTCAGCAATACTACATGATGTGCAGTCATGGGGCATGCCATGACTTCCCACCACTTGCTATTATGTAAATGAAATGTATGAAACTGAAAATTGCTTGAAAAGTTATATAATGTGATCTAAGCTTTAGGCTGTCTGCCTCTTTGTAAAGGATTTAATGCTTATTCTCAGGGTTCACACAGGTTAGCTAGCCCAAAATCCAACCCTCAAACAGATTTGGGGGATATTAGGGTATTAGATCAAACATTTTTAAGACTGGATTCTTTTCTAACATCAACCTCCTTCAGTCACCTTTTACAACACAGTAGATGGATAGTGAGGTAAATTCAGCATACCGCAGTAATATTCAAAAGCACACATTAGCACTTTAAATCCATTTATTTTCAGTCTCCATTAGCAAAGTGCAGCTTGTCTTTTTTTTAAACAAGTACCCATGAGGTGGTTTTATTGTCCATACTGAGTTCCTGGAGGAAGCTGTTGGCTAGAGTTAAATCTACTTAGCTCTTAGCATTAGTATAACAAATTGTGTTGTCCTACTTGTTCAGGAATATTTTATACTGTTTTCAGTCCATCTGATTGAAATGGGTCATCCTTTGTTATCCTCTTGATGACCCTTCTCCATTAAGTTAGCTGTATCTCGTCTTCTACAAAATGAGGGGAGAGAGCAAGATCTGAGGCTTTTTATGTTGCCAGCCCTCTTCTTTAGTTTTTCCCCTGTATTCCCAAAAATGTTTATGAGAAATCTGAGCAAATGACAATTCTCACAATTTTCCATGGCTGTTTACTGAAATGTGGATTTTCCTACATTAAGACTATACCTGTATATTTTGCAATACAGCCGTGAAGAAGCATTTGCTGTGATAATACATCTCATATTGGTCATTTTACTGTATAAACACAAAGTGAAAATTGACAATATAACTCAGTTTTCTCAGCAGTGGAATATTTATAGTTTAAAATTGTCTTCAAGTAACAGGCTGTGAAAGGTTCAACAATGAACACTCTAAAGTCACTCACGAAGCAATCTTTAAGGATTTTTGAAAACATTTTGATTCAACTTGTTTTACTGACATGTGCTTACATCCCTTTCCCCATATAAACATACTCAAGGAAAAAAGCATTATAGCTGTCTGAATTGCTGCACTAAAATTTGCAAAATGTTTGAAGAGACGACCGACATATTCCTAGTTTCTAAAGATAGTTGCAACAGTAAGGGTATATCATGGTAGTAAGCAAAGTTGAATCTTTAAGAGAAAAAATGTTATCATACATAACCATTTTATAAAGAAATTATGTTTTGCTATAAACTTGTTAAAGATATGAAGGAATTGAAGATAGTGGTCCATAGACTAAGACAGTTGACAGAATTTAAACTTAGAAATACCTTTTTTATAGGCTTCTTTGATTAGATAAATTACATTTCAAGTAACAGAGAGGTTCATCTAAAATATATTTTTATTCTTATAACCTGATGGGGAAAAATATTGCTTTTGATAGGAAAATAATATTTAGAAATTGATTTCTGTAGTATTAGCATGGCCTTACTAATCAAAGAGACCACGAAGAAAATGAAAGTAGGATGTGTGAAAGTTTCTGAATGCTTTACTACTGTGATTTTTTTACTTAGTGGAAATGTCAATTTTTATTTGTTAAATGTAAATATCTTTACATAAGGCCAAACAAGGCCCTTTACAAGTAAATATATAATTATAAGTTGCTTAGTTTTATTTTATTTTTATAATAGGACTACATGTTTAATGACTCACTCTTTAAAATTCAGTGTTTAAGTCAATAAACAATAAATACATGTCAAATAAATAAATGATTTTCCAACATGTTTCAATAAAATTTGCTCCTAAACCAAACATATTCAGGGAGGTCATCATCTTTTAAAATGGTCCCAAAATTTTCTCATTCCAATTTATTTTCACATCATTGCTTTTACGCAAATATTCAAGGCATAGAGATGGAAATAATGAGCTTCTATATTTGACATTTAAATTTCCCAACAGGCAGCAATATATTTGTATTTTTCTCTCAGGCTGCAAATTCCAAAATCTTCAATACACTGTAATCTTATAGCAATTTATAACTGGGTGGTAAACATTTGCTTTTATTGGAAATGCATCTCAAAATGACCTATAATGAGCAAAGCATAACCCAGACACAATAACTTGTGATACTCCTAATGCATGTTTTTTTCCCATACAAACTATGCATTTGTCTCTTATAACATAACATTCTCAAACCAGCTTATTTCAATTCAGGGTCACAGGATACTAGTACCTTTCCATGGAGCACTGAGCAAAAGCCCTGGACAGGGCTCTAAACCATTGTGGTGTCATCTCCTATAACAATAAATCTTTTTCTATAAATGTTTATCTGTTATGGTCAACACCAAGAAGACATCTTTGAAAGATAATTACATGAATTTGTCTTTGCATTGCTTCATTCCCAAAAGTTAGGAAAAACCATAAAACTGAGTTCTTATTAAATTTTATTTTTATATTAGGAGTAAAGGTATATTTTAGTGACTTACTCAGATGGTCAATAATAAGTAGTGCAAACTTTAATTCTTTAAAATGCAATGTTTAAGTCAAAAAACAATAAATAAACAACCAATAAATATATAAATAAATGATTTTCCAACATGTTTCAATAAAATGTCTCCTAAACCATACACTTTCAGGAAGGTTACCATCTTTCCAAATGGTCCCAGAATTCTCTCATATCAGTTTATTTTTACAAAAATACCAATTACTTGCTCAATTCAAATATTAAAGATGCCTTTATGTGTAGATTACTGGCTCCTTTGGGCAAATTTGACCACAACCTGATTTATCTTATTTCCAGCTACAAACCTGTTATTAGATGGCGCCCTGTTACCACCAGGATAATGAGGAAGAGGAACATGGAGACTGAAATTGTTCTGAATGACTGTTTCCAAATGACAGACTGGGAACAGTCTATATTAACTTCTGTGTCTGTACTGTAGTACCCTTAAAGATAGCATGTTTCTTTCCAAGCAACAAAACGTGGATTACTAAAGAGCTAAAACGTCTCCTGAATAAGAAGCAGAGAGCATTCAAAAATTGGTGACAAAGATGCTCTGAAGGATGCGCTTTGAATGCTTAACACTAGAATTACCAAAGCCTACGAAACAACTCGTAAATCCGTCCCACCTTAAATCCCTTCGCACCTCTCCGTCAGTGTCTTTTGTGCTATAAATGTGCCGATAAAGACAAGCAGCAAGCAGCCTACTATTCCATCCCCCCACCAACTCAGAATGTGCACAAAGTTCTCCCATCTCATGCCTTGATTATCTGGGAGTGAAGTGCTGGAGTTTTACCGTGGGAATTTCTACAATAATCTGTGTAAACACATTGTTAAAACATAAACATTTTCCATATTTTAGTAATACATGTTACAAAATGTAAGCATAAACTATAGAATGTTTGAAGCCTGAAGTCCAAAGATCAAATAAACACTTTCACAAAAGTTTAAAGGTGATACAACAGCTTCCGTGGTGCAGTGGTAAGAATTGCTGAGTTGTAATCAAGAGTCCCTCAGTTTGATCCTAACTGCCTCCTGTATTTACCGTTTTCAGTAGTAAGCTGCTCTTATTATTAATATTATACAGTAAATACATACATTTGGTTTGCGTCTCTAACAGCTGGTGTACATTTATAGTACTAGTAAAAGTTAGTGTTTTTTTTTTTCACTTTTTTTTCTCTCAGTCACGATCACTATACATACTACGGCAACCCCTAACCCCAACTGTAGATGTGAGTGGTGTTTTGAGGCAATGGAACTGGACATTCTCTGATCTGGATGGATAAAAGCTGACAAACAAACGCTGGTGAATCTGCCTTATTCGTATCTCACTGTCCCTTGATTTTTTTTTATTCAGTTTTACTGAGTATTCCTGCTCACGCTGAATTAGTATGCAACTTATGGTCCATGATGTTAAAGCCACACTGACAAAAAAAAAAACACAGATACATAGGTATATATGATATTTGGAATTATTCATATTATGACCTGTATATTACATTTCGGAAAACATTGCGGCACGGATGCAACATTATTCATATTCATTCACATAACATCTTGTGGTTGTAATCAGTGACTGCGTGTTTTTTTATTTCCCGATCCTGCCATTCCCCACATGTTGCTGTGTGGTGGTGTTTCTTTGTACTCCAGAACATGCAGAGGAAAGAATAGTACTGAAAGGTCAGTTCAGCGCTTTATGCAATCATCAAATTCAAATGTTAACAGTTCACATGCAAGCAAGGACCGTCCTTCTTACATTTACGACATGTCGTTCTGATAGATGGCCAACGCACCTTAGATTCGATGCCACAGGGTCCTCACTTTGAGTTAAATAATGACCTGTTGTACTGGGTGGCAGAACATGAGGGAAAGAGGAGGTCACTGTTGTTAGTACCATGGACTTACCAACGACAAGTCTGTAAACTAGCATATATCCATCTTCTGGGAGCCCATTTGGGACCAGTAAAAAACACTTGAGCGAATTAAGCCCAGATTCTTTTGGCCCGGTATTAACAAGGAGGTCCGCCACTTTTGCATAACCTGTCCAGAGTGTCAATTGAGGCAGATTCCTAGGAGGGACCATGCTCCTCTAGTTCCCTTACCCTTAATAGATATCCCTTTCAATACCTCAGCCTGAGGTCATAAATATATAATTGTCCTGGTAGATTATGCTACCCGGTTTTCAGAAGCTGTTCCACTGTGCTCAACTACTTCAAAAGCTATCACACAGGAATTAGTTGGCATTTTTGGGCAAGAGTTGGCATCCCTAAAGAAATCCTGACAGATCAAGGGACACCTTTCACCTCGCAGATGTTTAGGGAGACTGCCAAGTTACTTCAAATAAAACATTGAAAGACCTCAGTATATCATCCTCAAACCGACAGTCTTGTAGAGAGGTTCAATCAAACTCTCAAACAGATGTTGCGTAAGGTAGTCAATGAGGACGGAAGGAACTGGGATCAGCTCCTCCCCCTCTACCTTTTTGCATATCAGGAAGCCCCTTAAGCCTCCACAGGGTTGTCACCTTTTGAATTGCTATATGTACAACAACCCCGGGGCATATTAGACATTTTAAAAGAAGGCTGGGAGGAAGAGGCCCTCCCTTCAACAAATATATTGGAATATATCGCTCAATTACGCGACAGAAGATTAGACCTATATTGAAAACGCTCATGGAAAAAGCGCAAGCATCCCAGGTCCGATGCAATAACCATGGTACGTCTCTTTGGGAGTTCCGCCCGGGAGATCGAGTCATGGTTTTAGTTCCTACCTCACATTCCAAATTACTGGCTCATTGGCAGGGCCCCTATGAAATTAAGGAGAGGAAGGGGCTGGTTGATTATTTGGTGAAACAACCAAATCGTCAACCCAGCGAGCGGATTTATCTTATCAATTTGCTGCAACCATGGAAGGACAAGGATTCTGAGCCCTCCTCTGAACAGCTCCGCACTCTCTTTGTTCATCAATTACACCTTAATTTCAGAGATAATTTGACTCGCCAACAACGGCAGGAGCTCGAAGCAGTTATTCTATCTGTCCCTGAGGTAGTCAGTGAAAATCCAGGACGGACCGGGAAGCGGGAAGTTTTGGATATTAAATGGGTGATTACTCACTGGAAATATTACCTCTTGGGGCGTGAATTTACTCTTGTGATGGACCATGCCCCGTTACAGTGGATGGCCTTGCACAAGGAGTCCAATCCATGCGTCATGAGGTGGTTTTTGGAACTGCAGTCATACAAGTATTCGGTTGTATATCGCCGTGGTGTACTGCAAGCCAATGCCGATGCCCTTTCTCTGTGCCACGACTTTTCAGACCGGTATGCCCAACTCGACGGGTCTGGGATGGGGATGGGAATGGGGATGGGAATGGGGATGGGGTGGGGGTGGGGGGAGGGGTGGGGAAGTCACACATGTGCGAGTAGGGAGACATTGTATGTACCAAGCAAAGGTAATTCCACACCAGGCCAGGGGGTGGTATGGTGCACTAAACGTTCTCCTGTTATCGCTACCGAGCAGCCACAGGAAATCCTATCTGATTCAGTGCTGATGATGCCTGGTCCGGCACCCAGAAGAAGGTCACTTCCGGTTGTGGAGCACAAAGGAACATAATTTCTGGCGCACAGGCTGACATCAGAAGGACATCACTTCCAGTTCCCATACATCACTTCCAGTCTGATCCCTTAAAGCCGCCATCTTTTCCAACCCTTGTCAGTTTTGTCTTGGACATGTGGACGAAAACTCAGACCAGACAGCAGGTACGGTTATAAAGCAGCTTTATTTTTCAGAGTCATGGTGAGAAGAGTTTCAGAAAAGCAGACAATCAAATATACATGATAGCGTCAGGGCTCTTCTGAACCCTGTCTGTTGGGTGGGGTCCAGTTTTATACCCCTAGAATGCGTGATTTAATATCATTATAAAATGTAACAGTCAACACATTTATTATACACAAACCTTGAGCCCCTTTAACGTCCCCTGTAAAACTTGATTTCTTGGCTCCTTTTGTTATGGTGTTCAGATGTAAGCTAAGGGAAAACGTGATAAGGCAGACTCATGTGTGGAATGCTTAGACCTTGAGTCCTTTACACAAATATTTTTCTGTTTGCTAAAACAAAGCATGCTATTACATGGTTTTGTAAAGCTTACTTCTCAGACATGAATTAGTACAAGGGAACGAAGAGAACAACTCTGTACTATTTCAAAAAATCATTTGCAGCCAGGAATATTATACGGGTGGCTGCCCCAAACCTTTTTACATGTGTCGAGTCTGTTCCTTTTTACAAGGTTATAAAATGAATAATTCCAAATATCATATATACTTATGTCTCTGTTTTTTTTCCCAGTGCGGCTTTGACATCATGGACCATAAGGTGCATGCTAATTCACCGTGAGCACGAACACTCAATAAAACTGAATAAAAAAATATCAAGTGACAGTGAGATACAGATAAGACAGATTCACCAGCGTTTGTGTGTCAGCTTTTATCCATCCAGATCAGAGAATGTCCAGTTCCATTGTCTCAAAACCCCATTCACATCTACAGTTATTCCCATTTAAAAAAAAAAAAAAACAATCAGCTTCCTCGCACGGCCGCTGTGGATTCTTTTGCTAAAACTCCCTAAACTGTTTCCCATTCATTTTCCATAGTAATGCTAAACCACTACCAATGCAATCTATTTTCTGCCACTTCCGTTTCGTGGGGTGCTGTTCATAGATGTGCTGGGGCATTTTTCTTTTTTATTTTCTTAAGTAAATCGTTAAGTTTAAAATGTCAATCACGGTTATTTCTGTTGATTAATTCATGCTTTCATTGATTATAGCTAATACTGTTATCAAGTGGTCACTATTTTTGCCTGTTGTATACAATCTACTGTATCTAGCGTCTTTCACATCTATTTCCACTCTCATTGCCCGCTGCACGTTTATTGATATATGATTTAATGTATTTCTTTTTGACATAATTCTCCAAACAGAAAAATACATATATAGTATATATAAAACAAAACTACTATATAACTAATACTGTTATCTATCTGTCTAGTGCCTACTCTGCCTATTATATAGTGCCTTTCCTGTTAATATCTGTTATACAGTGCCTTCTCTATCTGTCTGTCTAGTGTCTTTCATATCTATCTGTACTCTCACTGTCTGCTTCTCTGC
This sequence comes from Polypterus senegalus, assembly GCF_016835505.1. NCBI lineage: Eukaryota > Metazoa > Chordata > Cladistia > Polypteriformes > Polypteridae > Polypterus > Polypterus senegalus. Next base: position 193,509,099 of record NC_053156.1, on the reverse strand, counting down.
CTGCAGCGCCTGATACTTAGTTGCAGAGATAAAAAAAAAATGTATATGTGTGTGATATTGTTATCTGTCTGTTGCCTTGTCTGTCTGCCTATTACATAGTGCCTTCCCTATCTATCAGTTTATCTAGTGCCTTTCACATCTGTATGTACTCTTACTGCCTGCTTGCCTTTCTGCAGCTCCTGTCATATAGTGCCTTTCACATCTATCTATCTATCTATCTATCTATCTATCATTTACATTTATGGAAAGAAAAGTTTTGATAATTCTGTTTTTTTTTTCAGTGTTTGGAGAATAAAAAGATGTATTGATCAGTCTCTGTGAAGCATGCATTCTGCTAAATAGTTTGTCATTATCATTCAGTTAGCTATTTCACACAAGTAAGTCCCCGGTAAGCTTTTTTATATAATTCTTTATCCAGTTTTCTTGGTTAAAAGTGCCCACAGCCATGTATAGTTAGTTATAACTATAGCTATATACATTTATAATAAACCTATAAATAGTATGTATGTGTGCAATATCTATATAAATGTGAATGTATGTATATATGTGTAGATTCATTTGAATCATCATTTGTACAGTACCTACTTGACAGTTTTCATTTTTCCATGAGAGGGAAACCTTCTGTCTTTACTTCATACCTCAATATTTAAGCAACAGTCCAGTTAATTTCATCGAAGTTTAATAGACCACAGTGTGGCATCTGCAGTATTGCTTCTTTGTCTTCAATGCTTAAGCTTTAGAAACTCAGGGAACCTCAGGACGTTTATATTTACTAGACTTTCGTGTGCTTTCTTCCCTTAGATCAAAATGCAGAAGAGGCCAGCAGTATTTTTTCAGGGCGTGTTGAAATGACTTTTCGTAAAGAACCATTAGGCTTTTTGCGCCAAGACCCATCTAGTGAAGCAAAAATACTAAAGGACAACCCAAGGTTGAGGGAAAAGTCTGCCCCACTGAAGCAAGAGACTGTCAGAAGAAATGCCATCAGAATTGTCTTGGAAAGGAGTCGTGATGCCACTGACAAAGTGGAGGTACTTGGGAGTATGTTCTCCATTTTGGAAAGTATAACGGAAAGTCTTTTAGGTGGCTTCTTGAAAATGATGTAGGATATGCAGCCTACATTCAAATTAAATATTCAGAAGAATATATTCAGAAGGAAAGAGACATGGGAGTCTGTCCTTGCTGTTTCCACCTTCAAAGAAATCTTCTTTCATTTGAGGAATATGCACTCTGCTTTCAGGAGATAGTCTCTTCTGGATTATGAGGCAGACCAACTCTTCCAGCATCTTCAGAAGATGAAAACCTTGTTGGCTTTGGTGTGAGAGGGAAGAGCAACTGGAAGCAAATCTGGTAAGGCAGGGCAGATGGTTATGCAGATTTCATCATGGCACAAAAATGTGCAGCTGTACAAAAATGCACTGTTTGCAACAGTACCTGTTGAGGAAAATCCAGGCTGTGGTCACACCATCTTCAACAACTCAGTCTACTGAATCTTTGCCAGCCAATCCAAGTGAACTGTTTAGTTGGTATCCTAAATAATGAAAAAATCCTATGTTATTTCACATATATGGACATTTATTTCTTTTTTTTAAAATTGTGTGTTTGTCCATGATGATTTTTTTCTGTAGTGCTATTTTTTTATTTATTTAATCTATTGTGTTTTTTCCCTTAGGCATAGATGATGATGAACAATTGGACAAGGCAATGCTGAACATACCACCTTCATTATTCCAGACCCAATATGGTAACCAATATGATAAGTATAGCACTACAAGTATTAAATGTTTTCAGTCATTTTTTTTTTGTGTCCACTAACCACTTCCCACCATTTTTATTTTTAGAAGCTGAACCACAACTCCTGGGGCTACCAACATCAATAGAAATGGGTTTTTCAGCATTAATTCAGATCTGAAGACCAAAAGATGAATTTATCCGTTCAATAGTTTATTACTTTGGTCATGTTCTGACCATGTTCAACTAATAAAGTTCTTTTGTTTATGTTCCACTAACAATACCAAAAGAACATAATCATTAATTTCAAACAATGAGGAGGGTAAGTGTCATTTTATTGTTTTGCATGTTCAAGTGTTCTAGTGCTTTATCTGCTCAAGTAAGCTGTGGATATCCACAAGACATGTTGTAATGAGGGTATAGCATGCTGGATTTTTTAATGACATTTAATTGAGCAGACAACGCATGACACAGCTTACATCGACAATTTTCAAACCTTTTTTTCAACTTTGATAACTGCTATTTCTTTTTTTTTTTTTTTGTTTCCTCCCAGGTGATTCCACTCCATGTGCAACTGTGTCTAAACCACCTGATAAAGTACCTAGCTCTGAGCTTTCGGTACTGTTAGATGGTAAACTTGATTCTATTTTTTTGGTAATTATAACAAAAATAAAAGCCTACACATTATTTTAAGCAAATGAAATGTGATTTTGATTTTGCATCTAAACAGATCCAGTTGTAAAGCAACCATTGCCCATTCCTCCAGAGCTGCTGTGTCTTGTTCAGGAGCCAGCTGCAACTCAGTTTGAAGTGTTGTCAATACGTAGGTCACTAGTTCACTATAATTTACAAAGTTCTCATATTCTGTTTGTCTATTGTTGTAATCTACTTCACTTGTTTTCTACTCTGTACAGCAAGGACAATACATTCTACAACTGCCACTGTGTCTAGGCCTCCATTAAGGCACAAGTCCAAAACAACTGGTAAGTATGAACTCTAAATAAAACAGGCTTTGAAATGTTACCATTTCCTATAGAATTCCATAGTCAATCTACATGCATTTAAAACGTTCTATTAAATTTCCTCTCAGTATCTTCAGTGTCCCAATAGTCTTCATTTCTCCTGCAAATAACAGGACAAGCTGCATCACAACAGGCGATACCCAGGGCTCAGAGTACATTCACAAGGATTTTGTCCCTTTCTTCTTTTTGTGTCTCCACTTACCAGTATACACATAACCACCACTTAACAATGAAAAAAATATATTTATGTTTGGTATTACAGGTGCATCTGCCCCTCTGCAGTATCCTGGGTACGATCATGATATTTGCCAGTGGAACTGCTCCTAGCAACAGAAGGTCTGGATGAAAACAGAGCTGGAATCGATGGGGCTGTGGCCCGGCTCCCTCCCTGTTCGCCCCCCAATGAAGATGGTGTCTTTGTGGTGTTTCACACCTCAGCCTGAGTTGATAGACTGCACTTTTGAGCTCCCATCGCCCAAGTACTTTCAGCTTCACCCCTTCTTCATCTTGAAGCCTGAAAATGACAACTTGATGGGCAGACTGAGGAACAACTATGTTCTGCCATGTCTTCAGGGTTGTTCACAACCACATATTGTATCAGCAGGTGTGGGCAGACCTCGTGTGGTTGTTGGCATCAATGGACAATACTTCCTGTTTGCATCAAGACTCTCCTGCAGGGCATGTAAAAAATGCTGGTATGCTGACAATACACAGTGGTTAGAAAAACTTCCACAGAGATTCACCAACATTTTACTTGCCATCGTAACATATAAGAAGGCCATCTACAAAACTGTGATGGATGAAATAAGGAAAACAGGAAAGTCACCTAATGATATGGCTAACCCGGTAATGGAAATGAATGCACCTAAAATACGAGCGGGCTCACCTGGCCTACCTCCTTAACAGTCAGAATATCACTGATGCTGAGAAAGGTCTGTATGGTCAGAGAACCATCAGTGAGTTTCTCAGAGCGAACAACAAACCAGCTCCTTTTGGTGGATATGAGGACTCTGATGGTTGGTGTGGAGTATCAGACTCTTCCTATTACCTAACAAACTGTTTTTCATATGAATACAAAAGGCAACAGCCTGCCATATAAAAAGTTCCTTCAAGGCACCTTTGGCCAAGCTTTATGCTCAGACCACACCAGAAAAGTCACCAGAAAGGTCACATTCACATCCGGAACCATGTCCTCTTATGCAGTGATGAACGAGAACTAGATGATCCTCTCCTGGATAATGCTACAGTATGAGAATGATAAGTCTTTGGAGCCCCTATACCAGGGTTTGGCTAACCAGTACAGAATTACTTAGGCTGACAAAGCTAACTTCCAGTGGGTAGACAGGTGAGGGGCAGTAACCATTGTTTTCTATTTATCTACTGAATGTGTTACCTTGAATGAAAGTAATTTGAATCAATGAATGAGTCATGTAATATGCAGACCATAGAGTATGGGTTTAGACATGTATGGACTAATAAAGAGTTGCTGGACATCTTTACTGCATAATTCACACTTTTTCTCTTTTTGTGTTTTTCAGGGACTGCTGTTCAGCCTTCGGGGTTGCAGAATCGCTACAAGTGGAGCATCTTCACTGGAATGCCTGGAAAACAACTGATTCTAGATTCGCCCAAGCCATACATGGCTATCTACAGAACAGAGGTGCATCAAGAACAATGTACAACAGAAAGATTACCATCAAACTGTATCTGTTCCACTGTATAAGCCAAATCCTTTGAGAGTGTGTCTCTGTGCATCATGCCCTTTACAGCTCTTTTTGCCAGTTCCTCTCTGCCACATTTTCTGTTGTGGATCAGGAACACCTGCAGCGACTCAAGGATGCCTACGCATCCTGTAGAATCCATCCAGCAAATCTCACCAAGCAACATATCTGTGAGCTCTGTAAGACAAAGATACCACAGCTAGATGAGCTGGTGAAGAGGGTTGAGAAAGTGTTCCAGCATTTGTACCTAGCAAAGAATCCAAATGACATATACCTGTTCAAGCCATCTATACTAAAGTCTTGGAGAATTCAGTGGGTGCAAATCCTTCGGGGCTGCTTCAGTGATTCCAAGCTTCCAGGTGGCATACTCTACAGGTATGTTGGGATTGTGCAGTTGAACCATGTTCAAGGTGAGGGGGATAAAGTTCCTGTCTGGATCCCCATCAAAGGAACATCTCAGCAGGAGGGCTCATTTCCACCAGTCTCAATGGGTCACTGGACCACAAGTATCCTCAGAGTTATTCCAAGCTCAAGGAATTACAGGTGCTGCTTGGTGGAAATGCATCAGCCTGGTGTTCTCCTACCAGGTGTTTTTGGTCCAGCACTAATTTCAGAGCTGAATGCAGCTTCCAAAAGAGTAACTGGGGAAGAAAAATATCCTGCTCTTCATCTTTCTGACAGAGACACAGGAAAGAGAATTGGTCTTGAATATATAAAGCCAGGATATCGGCCTGTTCTTCTTGACTGAGATAAACACAAGAAGAAAACGGAGTCCGCTGTCCTCTTTGAGGCAGCTAATGAGGGCCGCTCTACCACTGTCCAGGAGCTTCCTTCACCACCAGCTTCCACCGGGGCCATCTGTCCTGTTCCAGTTTCCTCCAGTTGCTGACATAAAAGTGGAAGTGTCATAATGCAGAGATGCTGACACTCATCCCAAAACAGGTAAATTCATTACAAAGACCAAAAGAGACAAACTATACCTATTTTTTGCAAGTTTATGAATATTAATGGTCTGTTCTTTGTTTCAGAACCCAGCACACCATCTGTGCCTTTGCTGTCATCACCAGCAAGTGCTCGCACTGGACCAGTAAAAGCTGGTGGAAGGGTGTTTGTCCTTGACCACAGGTGCTGGACATCCCAGATGAAGGAAGCCATTGACAACCTTATCGATAAGTATCATGGACAGAAAGACCTGCTGAAACGTGTGGACCACGATTATGCTGCCATGGTGCAGAAGTCTTGTAGAGCCCCAAATACTATGCTCCATCCAACAACAAGGGTTCATATTGATAGATACATGAAGTATCTGGCCAAAATAAAGAACGATAGCTCTTCTTTGAACACGATCCAGGAGAAATTAATAGAGACACAAAGATTGTGGCACAGTTTGACTGAGGGTAGTCATACGGTCCATGTGCCAGATGTGACTATGTCCCCTGCCATTGTCCACCCGCTTTCACCTTCTCCTGTCGTTCCACTGTCACAGGATTCAATTGAGTGAATTGTGCATGAAATCATAGAGAAACAACAACAACAGCAGCAGCACCAACAGCCCCAAATATACAAGAAAAGGACAAAATCCTGTCTTTCATGTAGACAAAAAAAATCAAGATACGAAAATGACAGCTCTTCAGTTCATTTTTTTTTATCAGCAAGGCCCTGTCCTTTATTTCTATTGTTCTATAAAAGTTTTTTAAATGTATGGATCAGAGGGACTGACATTTCCAAAAATGCAGTTTAAAGATTTTGTAGAAACGGAGTTCTTTCAGCGGGAACTAGATGCCACAAGGAAGAGAGTAGAAGAGAAAGGATAACAGAAACGGAAAAGGCCTGATCCGCAACCCCAGGGTCGCATCTGCTGATTTTGCCAGTTGCAGCTCAAGCAGGGTCCTAACAGCCCTCATATGCATGTGGCATTTCCAGGACACCCTGGAAAAAACATTTACTGCCCAGCCAAGGTCTTCTCCCTTTATAAGGATAAGGGGATGGAAAGGGAGGTGACTTGGAAAGAGTTCCAATCATCAGCTTTTTATGAAACAGAGAGGAGGTGGGAGGAGGAAAAATGGAAAATAAAAAAACAAATAGTTTATTGAATAATTGGAAAAATATACTGGGTTTCTTTGTTGTGCCTCTTTGGTTCTCCTGAGTCTCTCTGTATAATTGTGAGGAACATTTATAGGATTGTGGTTTAGCAAAGAGCAGAAAGTTCACAAATTTTATAAAACTGGTAATCTGCCACAAGCTAAATATGTTTCAATAATTATGTATATATGTTTTTTCTGTTGTTGAAATATTTGGTTTAACTTTTTGTGTCAGACATGTTTTCATTATGAAAGTAAAGCCATTGCTATGGTACAAAAAGTGTGTCATGTATGTCTCAGGGTGGGATTTCATCCTAGTCTTAAGCAATTTACACATTAAACAATAAGTTTTAAAAAAACTGCATTGTTGTTGTCTGGAAATTAAAATTCACAATGCACAGTTAGACCCTTCATCAAGTATTTAATTTATATGTTTTATTTTTATTTAATCCAAAGCATTTTGAAGAATGAACACACATACACACAATGGGCATTCTCCTTGCTTGGGAATCGATCTCAGATCTCTGAGGTGCAGCAAGCCTGATGCATGCTGATTGGCTGCGCAGTCTGTGTCCACTGTCTGAACCGGGAGACTCTTGATTAAGTCAGCAATTCTTACCACTACACCACGGAAGCTGTTGTATCACCGTGAACCTTTTGTGAAAGTGATTATTTGATTTTTGGACTTCAGGCTTCACACATTATATAGTTTATGCCTACATTTTGTCATTTATTACTAAAATATGAAAAATGTTTCTGTTTTAACAATGTGTTTACACAGATTATTGTAGAAACGGAACACACATGAAATGCATGTGTTCCAAATAACAGTCTATTATTTCCACTCTCAAACTCCAGCACTTCACTCCCAGATAATCAAGGCATGAGATGGGAGAACTTTGTGCACATTCTGAGGCAGTGGGGGGATGGAATAATAGTCTGCTTGCTGCCTGTCTTGATTGGCACATTTACAAGACAAAAGATAACAACAACAACATTTATTTATATAGCACGTTTTCATACAAAAAGTAGCTCAAAGTGCTTTACATAATGAAGAATATAAAAATAAAAGACACAGTAAGAAAAATAAAATAAGTCAACATCAATTAACATAGAATAAGAGTAAGGTCCGATGGCCAGGGTGGACAGAAAAAACAAAAAAAAAACTCCAGACGGCTGGAGAAAAAAATTAAATCTGTAGGGATTCCAGACCATCAGACTGTCTGGAATGGACTGGGCATAATTACTGGACTCAAGCAATCCAGGACTCAGGTGCTAGAAGGGGATGTTAAAAAAAAAGCTAATGCCAGTTTAATAGATTTTCCTTCCCACTGCTACCTTCTTCCAATGACCAGTCTTCCAACACCATTCCTACTACATCAACAACTCGTACCACTTTAATTGGAATGGCCAGTGATGAGTCCACCTCTGACCATCAGTAATGGGTGTCCATAACTAAAGACCAAGTAAGGAGATAACTGAGGAAGCTACATTCAGAGAAAGTTGTGGGACCAGATGGAGGTAGTTCCCTAATTTTTTTGATCAATTTTGTGGTGTCCTCTGTCACCTGTTCAGTCTGTCCCTAAGGCTCCAGAAAGTGCAGCTGCTGTGGAAAACACCTTGCATTGTTCCTGCTCAAAAGAAGACAGGTGCTTCTTCACCTAATGACTACAGACCAGTGGCACTTACGTCTCACATAATGAAGACCTTTGAGAGACTGGTTCTGGACTATGAGTCCCCTTGTGGTAGACCACAGTTTGTGAGACTCAAGGACTGTGTTTCACATATAGTTATGAGCAACACTGGAGTTCCACAAGGATCAGTCCTGTCTCCTTTTCACTTCTCTCTGTACACCTCAGACCATAACTATGTCATGTCAGGTCAACAAGTCATGTCACTTGCAAAAATTCTCATTCTGCAAGTTTCCGCACTTATGGGGTGTATTGATAATAATGAGACAGAGTGTATGAGTCAGGTGGAGAACTTTGTTTCTTGGTGCAAAGAGAATTGTCTGCATCTTAACATCAGCAAAACCAAGGAACTGGTTATTGACTTTCGCTGCACCAAAGAGCCTCTGCGTTCAGTCACTATTCAAGGAGTGAATGATGAGGTGGTCAACTTCTACAGATATCTGGGGGTCCATATTAATGACAGGTTGGACTGGTCTCAGAACACATAAAAACTATACAAGAAAGGGCAGAGCAGGCTCTTTTTCTTTAGAAGACTGCTTTCCATTGATGTGGGAAGTGATATCCTTCACATCTTCTGCAACTGTCTGATGGCCAGTGCGATTTTCTACATTGAAGTGTGCTAAGCTGGTAACATCACATCAAGAGAGGGCCACCAAATCAACAAGCTAATTAACACTAGAATTACCAGAGCCTACTTAAAAACCTGTAAATCCATCCCACCTTAAATCCCTTCACATCTCTCCATCAGCCTCTTTTGTCTTGTAAATGTGTCGATATGCCCAAGTAGCAAGCAGCCTGCTATACCATCCCCCCCACCGTCTCAGAACGGACAAGAAGTTCACCCAGTTCCTGTCTTGATTATTTTGGAGTTAGCTACCTAGAGTTGTAAGGGGAAATAATTTCATGTGTGTTTCATGTCTACAACAATCTATGTAAACACATTGTTAAAACAGAAACCTTTTCATGTTTTAGTAATAAATGACAAAATGTAGACATGAACTGTATAATGTGTGAAGGCTGATGGCCAAATATCAAATAAACACTTTCACAAAAGATACAAGTACAATATGACAGCTTCTGTGCTGTAGTGGTTAGAGGTTGTGAGTTCAAAACCAGTTCCCCTGCAACTTTACCTTTTTGAGTAGTGAAATACTCTTATTGTTAATATTATACAATAAAAACATACATTTGATTTGTGTCTGTAACGCCTAGTGTAAATTTATCTCGATCACGATTACGATACAACACCCACCCCCGATCCCCCCAGCACCCCCATCCCAGATCTGACACAGTTACTTTTTATCTGAAACTTTTCAAATAATATTTTAGTGTGATGATGTTTTCTGATTGGTACTATTTAGGTTATAGAATGATTTCTTCAAAGTGTCACCTATATTTGTCTCTTTCTTTTTTGCCCGGTGCTGTGTTGACATAGTGCACCAGAAGGCGAGAGCTTATTCAGTGCGAGCAGGAGCACCCAGGTGGCTTTTGCTATAACATGCTTAAATTGGCGGCGATCAACGCACAGGTACTGTACAAGGCATGTACAAGGGGCACTGAGAACACTCCAGGGACACCTCAACAATAAGTGAATGCAGTATTATTTTATGTTACATATTTCCTCCCCGCAAAAAAACAAAAACATACATTAGACTTCTTCTGATAACAGTTTACAGTGTTCAGCCTTAGAAACTGATTTTGTCTGACTCTAAAAGAGCACACATTTCAGTTTAACAAATCATTGCCATGCAAGCAACAACTCTAGCTATATACACTAAACGTATACAAAAAAGTGAAATTAAATAAGTCATAACTCATTCACTTAAATGCCTCATTTTAATGTCAGGAGGGTCAAACTAATAACAATGACAAAAATGTCAAGTATCATTGATGAACAATGAGCAGACAAACTGAATGGGAAATATGACAGTTGCTATTATGATTGCAATGCAATCTGAATTGACTTGCCAGCATCACTTATAAGAGAATGCTAAACAAAAATAATCTTTATACTTAATTTAAATGCTGAAACCAATGGTGCATCTTGAACAATGGCAGTCAGTTAATTTCATAGTATGAGGAGAGTAGCTAATCACTGATTTCTAGCAAACTTCAATAGCTTCTAAAAATTTGAGAAAAAACATCAGGGGAGATTTAGCTTTTTGCCTGCATTAGTTAATGTTATCCCGTGCTAACAAAAAATAACATTTCAGTAACAGATGAAATTTGTAAAACTAGTTAAAGGAAGGAAATAAATACAGAAATAAACATAAATACATTATTAGAGAAGGAGCTGTTACATTTAAAAATTATATTTCCCACTCAGCCATATGCATGACAGTGGTTTCACAATTCAGTCCAGCACTACATGATGATAGTTCACGATATGTATTTTAGTATTTAAAAAAGGGTATAAAGTTAGTAAAACAAATTAACCTTCTATGTTCTCTGACTTAACAATTACATTAAGTGAATATCATAAAGGAAGTGAGCTATTGATTAGCTGCAGTTAGTACTGACTAAGAAAGCCTGCAAGTCAGAATTACACACAATAGCACTCATGTTGGTGAATAAGCATAAAAGTTGTTCTTTACAAATATATAGTGTGCATCTAGCTTATAATAAGCTGCAACATTTTATTGTAGATTCATTTCTGCTATCAACAAAAAGGTTGATATGATCATGTTTGAGCACTCCTACTTTGGCAATAGATTGACTAACATTCAGTTTAGCACTTTAATATTAACCATCAACAAAACACTCAAAAAGTGTTTTCGTTATAATGTATATATTCTGCAGCAGTGTCACTAGACCCTTAAAAATAAACATTGGGTGTTTAAACTTAATTTCTTTTTATATTCAGAATGCAGGTGGCAGTGATGCAGGAGTAGTGCTGCTGCCTTGCAAAATGGAAGGCAGGTTGGTGCCCTGGGTGCTCCAGGAATGTAATTTGTATGTTCTCCTCATGTCCTCATGATTAACTGAATTTGTGTTACTAAACTGGCATGAGTAAGGGTATGATTGGTGTCCTATCCAGTTATTGTTCCTGCCTTACACCCCTGTTGACAGCTGTGATAGGCACCAGCTGCCCCACTACCCTGCACTGGATAAGCACATTAGGAAAATGGATGAATAAAGAAGGCAACAATTTCTTGTTACATTCTTATAGTGATGTTGATTGTTAATTTGTCATACATGGACTATTTTTAAATTGATAATAACATACTGCCATCTGTAAAAATCTTCTAATTATGATACCATTGTGATTTTTCACTATCCCATTTATTTTGGTACTGAAAATCATTACTAATTTAATTCACAGCTGGCAAATTTACCTATTGATTGATTGATTTATTTAGTAGACTTTTTTTAGCTCTTTAGTAATCCAGAACTTGTGTTTTTGGAAAGCTGCACATTGTTTTAGAAGGTAAATAGTGTTGACACAGAAGTTACTGTTGTGTGTGATGCAGTGACTCAGACTCTCAATATCATCCCCATCTCACTATCACATTATTTACCAGCACAAGGACTTCTTCCAGCCTCCACAGTCCATTTCCTTACTCTTCTTGTGGCAACAGATGGCTGTCTAATAACAGGTTTGCAGGTAGGATTAAGATGGATTGGATTGCCAAATGGTGGCACAGGTTTACATTGAAACACATTGTCAACACTTAAATAAACAATGATGTCAACAAATATTATAACAGCAAGGTCAGAATGCTTCATCATTAGAGATCTGATAACAGAATGAATAATTTCTATTGCAATCTCCCCATTTGCAGATGGAGGAATAAAATATTAATAAGAAAGATGTAACGTATCTCCCTGGGCAGATAACACGGACAGATTTCTACAGCCAGTATTGTCTGGATTACAATTTTAGCTTTAATTGTAATATGCTCCTTTAGCACCATTGCCATTCACATAGATATCCAGTCCCAATCCTGCCTTTTTTTCCCATGCTGTACTAGGTGTTTGTTCGCTTGAATCAGATAAAATCCATTCAGCATTTAAAGAATATCAGGTATATCGGGTTTAAGCCATTCTCTGTGTATCCAACAGGGGGCACTAGCTCTCTTCAAGTTCTTTTGTAATTGCAGCATGTTATACAACATGAAACTATATAGATATAATATAAAAAGGCGCTACACCTCCCTTAGTGATACAGTGGTAAGAAATCACATAGGAGTAATAACAGCTTTCTTTAATGATGGTTTACGCGGCATAAAAGATAAAGGAAGCCATGACCTCTACAGCGCATCTTCAACCTGAGCCTGGAACAGGGGAGAGTCCCAAGGCTTTGGAAAACATCTTGTATCACCCCAGTTCCAAAGATATCACATCCTAGTGAGCCGAATGACTTCCAGCCTGTCACTCTGACGTCACATCTGATGAAGACCATGGAGTGGCTGCTGCTTCACCACCTGAGGTCACAGGTCCGCCACGCCCTCAACCCTCTGCAGTTCGCATACCAGGAAAAGGTGGGAGTGGATCATGGACTATCTTACAGACAGACCTCAATATGTGCGTCTTGGGAACTGCAGGTCTGACATTGTGGTCAGCAACACAGGGGCGCCGCAGGGGACTGTACTTTCTCCGGTCATGTTCAATCTATATACATCAGACTTCCAATATGACTCAGAGTCCTGCCACGTGCAAAAGTTCGCTGATGACACTGCTATTGTGGGCTGCATCAGGAGGTGAACAGGAAGCTAATCAAAGACTTTGTTAAATGGTGCGACTCAAACCACTTAAACCAGAACACCAGCAAGATCAAGGAGCTGGTGGTGGATTTTAGGAGGCCCAGACGCCTCATGGACCCTGTGATCATCAGAGGTGACTGTGTGCAGAGGGTGCAGACCTATAAATATCTGGGAGTGCAGCTAGATGACAAATTGGACTGGACTGCCAATACTGATGCTCTATGTAAGAAATGTCAGAGCCGACTATACTTTCTTAGAAGGTTGACATCCTTCAACATCTGCAATAAGATGCTGCAGATTTTCTTCCAGACGGTTGTTGCAAGTGCCCTCTTCTACGCGGTGGTGTGCTGGGGAGGTAGCATAAAGATGAAAGACGCCTCACGCCTGGACAAACGTGTTAAGAAGGCAGGCTCTATTGTAGGAGTAAAGTTGGACAGTTTAACATCTGTGGCAGAGCGACGGGCATTAAGCAAACTCCTGTCAATCATGAATAATTCACTGCATCCACTGAACAGTGTCATTTCCAGGCAAAGGAGTAGCTTCAGTGACAGACTTTTGTCACTGTCTTGCTCCACTGACAGACTGAGGAGATCGTTCCTCCCCCACACTATGCGACTCTTCAATTCCATCCGGGGGAGTAAATGCTAACATTATTTAAATTTATTGTCTGCTTTTACATGTATTTTTATTACTATTTAAATTAATATTCTTTTTTGTATCTGCTGCTGGATTATGTGAATTTCCCCTTGGGATTAATAAAGTATCTATCTATTGTCAGGGATGCCAGGGGCCATGACCCGGCCGGGACGCCAGGAGGGACCGGAAGAGGGTCAGAGCCCTGCCTGGATCACGTGGGGTTTGCCTTCCGGGTTGCTTTGGGGGCCACGGGTCAAGGGCATGAAAGCCTTTCCCTGTAGGGGCCCGTGGTCACCGCCAGGAGGCACCCCAGTGCCTTGGGGACCTGTTACCCCAGCACTTCCGCCACACCAGGAAGTGCTGGGGGGAAGATTTATGACGGCGCCGGAGAGCAGCCGGGAGGACAGCCGGCACTTCCGCCACGCTGGGGCGTGGCCAGAAGAAGATTGCCGGGAACACCTGGGGCTCATCCGGGTCCTCTATAAAATGGGCCGTCTCCATTCATTCAGAGCTAGAGTCGGGTGGAAGGAGGACGAAGCAAAAGAGAGTGGAGGCGGCCCGAAGAAAGGCATTGTGGCCAGGACTTTGTGTTGGGGTTCGTTTGTGCACTGAACTGGGTCTGAGTGACCTTTGAACTGGGGTCTTAGTGACCAAATTATTGTATATATTGTGTAAATAAACGTGTGGTGGTTCTTAAACAAGATGTCCGCCTGTCTGTGTCCGGGCAAGATTCACACTATCTATCTATGACAAGACCTTTGGGAGTGGGGGCTTGATGTATGAGTCTGCCATTTTCGTCATTGCGTTGGAAGGATTTTCTGGATCAAATGGTGGTAATCTCCCATTCGTCTGTTGGCTTCAAAGGTGTGCTGGGCAATGTTCCAAAGCTTTATACTCTTTCTTCATGTGCAGGCCCCCACTTAGTCAAATCATGCCATTCCAAACCAGGAAAAGAGGATATAGTTTCATGCTGACTTTGATACACAAAAATAGTATACAATGCCCATTTCGGAGTTGTCCCTGTCTTGTCTTCTAATGCTTGCCTAGCAGTTCTAAATGATGAGCACCTGTGCTAAATTTGGCTTTGTCTTAGCTCTGCATGAGAGTAGAAAGAAAAGTAGATTTATAAAATATTTGTATAGAGCAAAATGACATATTAAGCATTGTCGTAGGTGGCTGTGGGGCGACCCGGCAGGGACGCCCCGGAAGAGGGCTTACGCCCACCTCAGACCACGTGGGGGTGACGACCTTGGTTGCTATGGGGACCACAGGGACAAGGCTTTGAAGTTCAACCCTGCAGGGGCCCATGGTCACCACCAGGGGGATCCCTGATGCCTTGGGAACCCTGGACCTCTGTACTTCAGCCACACCCGGAGAGTAAAAAAAGGAAAAATATATAAAACATCCCAGTCGGTTTAACAACTGTATAAGTAAAATTGAAATGATAAACTAATCTAACTGAAGTTGCACTGAATGTTTTCCTGTTTTAAGATAGACAAGTTTTCAAATTTGCCAATGCCTTTCAATAACAGATTTTGAATTTTCAAAACTTCATACATAATGATCTGTTCAAGAAAACAAAACAAAAAATGTAACTGTCTGAACAAATTTCTTTGAAAAATAAATGTGCCAAATTTCAAAATAATCTGTCCACAGGGGCCCTAATTGTTTCAAGGGGACAGACAGACATGGCTATCACAATAGGTGCTTCTCACTTCATATGCAAACATACCTTAAAAGAGGGTTTAAATAACAAGATTATTCAGTCAACAGGCCTTAGTTCATAGATAATATAAGTTGTGACTTGTTTAACTATGGAATGCAAAATCAGACAGATTCCAATTCACACCAATGATTTTTGTTATTTCTATTGAATCCCTGTCTCTCCTACTTTGCAAACAGTCATTAATTCAGGAGAATACTTTTATACTCCTACCATTATTATCCCTTTTCTGTAGTCTGCTGGTGGCATATCAATTACTCAAAATATATTACTGCCATACAATCTTTTTTCCACAAAACTCAAAAAAAGGCTTCAATCTCGAGAGTAGGTGTTAAAACACCAAATACAACTTACAATGTAAAGTAGGCCTAACCTTGAAACTTAAGCAGGTTTGGTCAACAACATGAAAAGGGCCTAAGAAACTCAAGAAGGGAAATCTCTATTTTTTTTTAACTTTGTTAAAAAAATGCCAACTGCAGAAAGTTGCCTCACAAAGAAGCAATTCAAAAACTAACCTAAACCAAAGCCAGAATCCAAATAACAAGCACTTACAAACCAGAAATAAAGGCAGAGGAGTCAAAGAAAATGAGAGAAAGACAATGCCTCAGAAAAATACATGTCCGGTATACAAATTCACATTATTCGAGTAGTCTCTGCCAACATTTGCACACCTCTCTTATTTGATCAGGGGAAGACAACAGACTATTCACAACAGACTTTTGACTGTTGAAATTTTGTTGAAATTTTGACTCTGGGAATGCCTTTTTCCTTTTTATTACAGTTTGAATGATGGTGCCACCTGGTGACTTTGAGCATGTCAAACACCAGAACAGACAGAACTCAAGCTAGCAAAACAAACAGGCCAGAACTTAAAATTACCTCTGCAATGCTGGGTGCTAGTCTAGTTATTTCTAAACATGAGAATACTCATTAAAGAATAATGAAATACAAAAAGAAAAGAAACAAAAATATTCACTAAAATAAAATACAAAATAGTTCAGAAAAAAAAAAAAAAAAAAAAAACAAGCAACGAGCCCTGACTAAACCATGACAACTACCAAAGAAGGAAACACTTTAAGGAGAAGATGCCATTAGTTCCTATTAATGATAATAATAAAATCCATCCTTGTTAATTTAGCTTATAAAACATTTAGTTCACTTGGATTACAAGAGGTTTAGAGACCTCTATATTGACAATGTGTTTGCATCCTTTGAATAAATATGACTCAAATATAATCTGCCAGCAATAAACTGCCTTTATTATGTGCATGGTAAAGGTTATGTCAGAAGAAATCTGCCCAGCATTTCTCAACCTTTATAAGTATCTGTAGTTGAACGAGGATTATCGAGTAATAATAAGATTTAACACCATTTGCAGAGCCTGCTCGTTTCTTTGAAAAGGTGCATGCCTGCATGATGTAATGTAATGTTAACAGTGGAAAATTTCAACTAAAAATACCAGGTTATTAATGAAATCCAAAAGTCAACACAATATACTCTTTTGAGCAAAGCATAATGAAAATCAGTGTATTAGTTGTATACACTTGACTAAAATTACCCAATATATACTAGGGACAAGATTACAAATGCATCACCAAACAACTGTTCGGCTTTGAGTTTTGGGATTATGTTGGGAAGCCATTTCTGTTTCTCTGTCGGGTACCATATATACTCATGTATAAGTTGGGTCTTAATACCAGAAAAATCAATCATAAAATCAGACTCTGACTTATACGGCCATTTAAAAATACGACACTTAAAATTTTTTTTTTGGTTTCGTCTGTTGCGAGAGATGGACATCTGAAGCGGAGCTCCGTTAGCAGCTGTGTTATTTTTTTATATTATCTTCTTATTATCCTGAGATATCCTGTATTTATCCAACCTGAGGGTACTACTACAGTATATGCAAACATATATAAACATGGCCAACAAGAAAGGGGCTCAGAAAGAAATGAAAACTAAAGCTACAGCCAAGCTCAGACCGACAAGTCCAAGTTCAAACTCAAGGTACCGCCTTTCAGAGACTGACCTGGATCAGATGGGTGAAAGCCCAGACTCCTCGGACCACAGTCCACTACACTGTCTCCGGCTGAGAGCGAAATGGGGAGTGAATGTATGAGTGCGAGTGACGCAGGTCATGATAGCTCGCCAACTGGAGAAGATCATCTGAAACTGGAAAAGGCCTTGCAGTCCGTGCTTTCAACTACTCCAAGCGAGCCGGGAACACCAGCTGCAATAGAGCCCACCGCCTCACCTACAGTGCATGAAAGCAGAAATGATATGTCTGAACTGAAGGTGATGATCGCAGAGCTCAAGCAAGTGATAAAGAAAGATATAAGGAAAAGCAAGAAGGCAAATGAGAAAGCAAGTGAGTACACAAATGAGAAGCTGCGACGGGAGCTGCAGCAGGATAATAAAGACTTGGAGAAATGCATATATATTTGCTATGAGGCAGTCTTTAAAGATATGCTGGGTTAAATTGAAGAGCGCATTCAGGAAACCACCCCTAAACCGAGGACACTTGCTGATCTGCTGGAGGATGTCAAGGAGACATTCACGACTCGGATTGAAGCAGCTGAAAATCTAGCTGCCACGGCTGAAGGAAAAGCAACAGCTGCCAACTCCGAATGCAAATCACTCGGAGACAGACCTGCTGCTCTGGAAGATGGAAGCAGAAGGAATAATATTAGAATTGAGGGTCTACCTGGGAATCGTGAAAGTCCAAACCCAGCGAAATTCACAGCTGAACTATTCTCTGAAATAATTGAAGAGTACTTTAAATCAGATTCTGAGATAGCAGCGGCTTACCGCATACGCAGATCAAATACCGTTAGACCTAGGTCTTTTACTATTCGCTTCGAGAGATTATTATTTAAGCTAGAGGTGATGGCACTCCTCTGTCTCTAGGTATGTCAGAGGATCGGGACTGCGTGAAGTCACGTGGGGAGGCAAAATGGGAGGGTGGGGGGATAAGGGGGGACAGAAAGACAGCAGGCTATATCTATCTAATCTATCCTTTTAATCCTTATAATTATAACTACCAACGTAACAATAGGCTGCATAGCAATAACTTTTGGGGAAATAGGAAATTAAGTTTAAAGCTGTCTCACTTCCAGTTAAGACTATAAAATGACATCAAAAACTCAGAATCAGTGTCTCCATGATGGGACAGTTAACTTTGTGAGCTGGAATGTTAAAGGTCTGAATCATGAATTAAAGAGAAAGAAAGTATTCTCTCACCTAACAGGTTTAAACGCTAAAATAGTATTTTTACAGGAGACCCACTTATTAAGCAAGGATCAGTTCCGGCTGCAAAAGGACTGGACTGGCCAAATGTCCCATTCTAGCTTTACAAAGAAAACTTGAGGTGTGGGAATTCTCATACATAGAACAGTCTCATTTGTAGCATCAGATAGTATCGGATCATGAAGGTGAGATATGTGATTGTCATGGGCAACTTATTTAACTGTAAAATGATTTTGATAAATGCTTATGCACCTGAAGTCGATGATAAGGAATTTATACAAAATTTATTTGCATCCATTCCCAATGTGAACACTCATTAAATTATAATGGCTGGGGACTTTAACTGTGTTTTAAATGCACTCTTAGATAGGAGTTCTATCACAGGGGGGACGATATCTAACACTGCAAAGATAATTAAAAAGTTTATAACTGACCACAACTTATCAGACCCCTAGAGATTTCTAAACCCTAACTCAAGAACATATTCTTTCTATTAACCAGTAACCAGTGCTACTCAAGAATTGATTATTTCTTATAGATATAGATTTCCTGCCTACGATTAAATCTTGCAAGTACGATGCTATTGTTATTTCCAACCATGCACCTCTGATCTTGAAGCTAAAGTCACTATGCCCCACACACTCACCTCGTAGATGGCGTCTTAACCTGCTTCTATTAGCAGACGAGAATTGTACAGAATTTATATCCAAACAAATCAAGTTTCTTCCTAGAGACAAATACATCCTGAGAAATTTCTGCAGGAATACTCTGGGAAACTCTTAAGGCCTTCTTAACAGGACAGATTATTTCATATCTTTCCCACAGAAATAAATTAGAAACCAAGAAAGTATCAGAGCTAAAAAGTGAAATTACTAGAATAGATGAAGAACATTACAGGCTTCCAAGCGAGGCTCTGCATAGGAAAAGGCAGGCTCTGCATTCAGAACTCAACCTCTTGACAATTAAAGAAACTGAACAACTAATTTATAAATCCAGACATCACTACTATGAACACGGAGAGAAAGCTAATAAGCTTTTAGCTCTATAAATCCACAAGCAAGAAGTTCGCAACACAATCCAAGTAATCACCAACATTAACGGAGACAAAATCATCAACCATAAAAAATATAATGCACACATTTAGAGACTACTATAAATCCTTATATTCTTCTGAGTTTAAAGAAGACAACACACAATCTAACACATTTCTGGATACATTACAAATACCACAAATAGATACTCTTAATGCGGAGAAACTGGATAAACCTCTGGCGTTATCAGAATTACTAGATGCTATGAAGTCACTTCAATGTGGGAAAGCAGCAGGCCCTGATGGCTACCTTGCAGAATTTTATAAGAAATTCTCCACTCAGCTAGCTCCCCTCCTATTAGCAACATTTACAGAAGCTAGAGACAATCAAATTTTTCACCAAGTATTAATCACCGTCTTTCCTAAACAAAATAAGGACTTATTACAATGTGCATCATACAGACCAATTTCACTTCTGAATAATGACGTTAAGATACTCTCAAAAATCATAGCTAGAAGGATGGAAAAAGTGCTTCCTTCGGTAATATCACAAGATCAAACTGGATTTATCAAGGGTCAACACTTAACTTTCAATCTTCCAACACCCCAGAAATATTATTATCATTGGATGCAGAAAAAGCATTTGACATGATTAAATGGAAATACCTTTTCACCACATTGGAGAAATTTGAGTTTGGCCCAAACATTTGTGCATGGAACAAACTACTGTATACCAATCCAGAAGCTTCAGTATGTATCAACAACATTTGTTCAGATTACTTTAAACTAGAACGAGGTATCAGACAGGGATGCCCCTTGTCACTACTGCTATTTGCAATCACCATTGAACTACTGGTGGTTCACTGTCGAAATGCTGATCAGATAAAGGTTATTATCAGAAAAGGACTGGAACAGAAAATTTCTCTATATGCAGATAATATGGTACTATATATTAGACCCACAAAATTCTGTGCCTGCAGTCTTAACAGCACGTACAGAGTTTCAAAAGATCTCTGGTCTCAGAATTAATCTGAATAAAAGTGCACTCTTTCCAGTGAATTCTCAAGCATATAATATTAGATCAGACACCCTACCTTTTATCATTGCAGAACAGTTTAAATACCTAGGTGTAAACATCACAAGTTAATATAAAGCTCTTTATCAACAAAATTTTGCCGTCGGCATGGAAAAAATTAAGGAAGACTTGCATAGATGGCCAACCCTTCATCTGGCTCTAGCTGGAAGAATTAACATTGTTAAGATGAATATTCTTTTTTTGCTTCTTTTTTTATTTCAAAACATTCCAATATACATCAATAAATTATTTTTTAAGCAATTAGAATGAACAATAACCTCATTTATTTGGAACTCAAAACATCCATGTATCCAAAGAACAACCCTACAAAGACCAAAGGCAGAAGATGGCATGGCTCTACCTAACTTTCAGTTTTTTTACTGGATAGCAAACATACAAGCTATAAAAACCTGGACACAAATAGATGAACATACACAGACCTGAGGCCTCATGTATAACGCCGTGCATAGAATTCGCACTATAACATGGCGTAAGCACAAAAGCCGAAATGTGCTTACGCACAGAAAAATCCAGATGCAGGAATCTGTGTGTACTCCAACTTCCACGTTCTTCCACTACATAAATCCCAGTCAGCGTGAAAAGTAACACTCGTGCACGCACTTCATGTAACGCCCCAACTCCTCCCAGGATTATGCCTCTTTGAATATGCAAATCAATATAAATCGCCCTTAAGCTCAGTCTTCTGTGAAAAGACAATGGGAAAAGCACGGGGGAAAATATAATAATTTCAGCGAATACCAAATGGAGGCAAAGGAAAAACATACTATTTGATTAATTAAACCATGGTATAATCAACAAAAGGAAGTTGATCGAGTGACATAGCGTGTTGGAGAAACTTGAAAGCTCACATTCACAAATTCACACAATACCGAAATAAAAAAGAAATCATATATCAAAGTCGCCGTGAAAAGTTGTAGTCCACTGTCTGAGTGTCATATGAAAGCTTATTAGGGTACAGAGAAAAAAAGGCACACAGTGGGGAAAAAGCATGAAATGTCAACTTCAATCTCGAAATTTCCACTTTAATCACGTAGTTTATTTTGTCATTAAAGTAGAACATCATAAACTTCATCTTAAAATTGTTCAATTAACCAGTTTCTCAAATCACATCGTAATTAAAGTATAGCACGTTAAATGCTTTGTTTTGTATGTGATCTTCTATGTGCTCTATGTGTGTGAATCACTACTTGCTTCTTAAACCGGCTCTATTCCTTCGACAGGACACAGAATCCATTACATTCATGATATTACAGCTCTCTGAATAACTAAAATACTGAGATGTATACGTGATATCATTTTCATGATATAGTTAAAGCACGTTATTAAACATCGGTTTCATGGCGCAGTGATTGTGTGCGTCCTTCGATGAAATTATTTACTGCAGCAGTACTCAGGGGCGGCTCTAGGCAGAGAAAGAATCAGTGGCCCCTTCGCCCGCCAATGTCAATATGTTATCTTATGCACGGTGGATGGCCACGTCCGTTGTGGACACTGCATAGCCGCCTCGTGCTCATGACACAAGCGTTTAACTTTTGTCGAAATTTGCCGCTGCATTTTTAGCTGTGTCATTATTTTCTCTTTCTGTTTTATATTCAATATATATTGGCTTGGCCGTCCCTGCAGTCCTTGCTTTTCTTTCACCAAGTAACTGATCGCCACACAATCAGCTCTGTAATAGACGTTAAGCCATCTGTAAGCTTAGAGCGGCGATTCTTCAAAACGTTTAATGAACATTGAAATATCTTCATAGTACATGTTTAATTATTCTATCCTTCATGCCAGTCCCAGTGAAGAATATAGATTATTTAAATGAAGTTAAAGTTATCTGTATAATATAATAAACATATTTTGCTGCATTTCATCTTAAAAATGATATTGTCATCATATGTAAATACGCGCTTCATAAAGTGGTGCAGGTTGTGTAATATTATAACTGTAGTGCAAGTTTACAGTGAGGTAATTGTACTTATAAGTACAAACAGTTCTACAAGGAGCACTTGGTTGAGTGCGTTTAAAGTTCTTGGGATGAAACTGTTTCTGAACCGCGAGGTCCGTGCAGGAAAGGCTTTGAAACGTTTTGAAGTGGCTCAGGTAGCATGTGCTTGAAGCTGTATACCGATAATTCTCTTTCCAATCAGCTGCTGCTGTGATTCACACTCAGATACAAAATACTCCGAGTGGTGCAGTGAGAGTAATATGGACAAAAATGATCCGCTGTGGCAACTCTAATGAGAGCAGCTGAAAGAAGAAGAAGAAAAAGAAGATGCAACAAGAGTAACAACGCTAAAGCGGTTATTGTATTTGGAATACTATGGCTATTCCCCGGACCATTATATAGTAACAAGTTAATTACAATCAGATGCATTACACTAATAAACAATATGCGGTTAGTTTCAGTGTATTTATAAAGCTGCGTCAGGAAAATAAGGAGTAACCACACAGGAACAGTAGCATTGCTTTGACGCTGGGCGCCGCCAGTCTGCAAAACCGAGCGGAGAACTTGCGTACGACAAGGTATGAGGTACCGTGGAAAAGTGCATGGCTTTACGCCAAGTGTAGGTTTTATACATCGCGATTTGAACGTGGAAAAGTTCTTACGCAACATTTCTGTGCGTACGCACCGTTTATACATGAGGCCCCTGGTCCGCAATAGAAGTAAAATCCTGCAGTACTTCTTCATATTCCTTGCTTTGTGCCCCAATAAGTGCAAGTTATCGGCAATATACTGATAACCCAATTGTACGTCACTCACTCAGAATATGGAACCAATACAGCCTTGGTGTCACAATCCCTCCTAACCCATTAACAGCTGTTTTTGGTGTTCTTCCAGATGGGTTTAAAGTGGAGAAGGACAAACTGTGATTGCATTCACTACACTTTTGACACGCAGACTTATTTTGCTAAACTGGAAGAATCCTAACTCTTCTCTTTTAATTCATTGGGAAACCGATGTTTTATAATTCTGAAATTGAAAAAAATCAAATACTCAGTTAAAGGATCTGTACAGATTTTCTTTTCAAAGCATGGCAAGATCTAATCTATACTAATAAAAGGCAAAGCCCTCACTGACTGACTGACTGACTCACTGACTCATCACTAATTCTCCAACTTCCCGTGTAGGTAGAAGGCTGAAATTTGGCAGGCTCATTCCTTACAGCTTCCTTACAAAAGTTGGGCAGGTTTAATTTCGAAGTTCTACGAATAATGGTCATAACTAGAAGCTATTTTACTCTAATGGAGTTGAGCTTGAAAGCTGTGGGGGGGGCGGAGTTTCGTGTGACATCATCACGCCTCTCACGTAATCACGCATTACGTAGAAAACCAGGAAGAGCTACAAAAAGCGCTGAAGAAAACATGCATTATATAATTAAGAAGGCAGCGAAACAATTAGAAGCGAGCGAGTGACATATAAAACCATATTCAGCGGCTCACGTGAACTGACACAGTGCGCAGACAAAAAGCAACAGTTCCAAAGAGTGCTGAACAAAAACCGAATTACACTGCTACGCTCAAATAGACAAACCAGACGCTGTGGCGCAATAGTAGAGCCTTCGCCTCTAGTGCCGACGTCCGAGGCTCGATTCCCGAGAGGGGATGCACTAAGTATGTACGTGCGCTTCTCGATTCATTTTAGCCTCGCATCCCCTTGGTTTGAGACGTATGAAAAAATATGCGGTTAATGCAGAAAGACAGATCACCAATTGAAGCTTCATGAATAATGGATACTTTATTCGCGATCAATGATTGTTTTGGTAAAGCCATACTTCAGTGTATTCATTAGATGAACGGTAAAAAAGTAAGAGCGAGGGGAGGGTAACTTATTGAGGCACACAAGCAAAACCACAATAGCATGCGGGCTTGATGTACTTTAGTGCGCGTCAACTCGATCTGAATTGCGATCACATTCGAAAAAATATTTCTTTTCAAGTTCTATTTAGTCCATATGTGTCAAACTCAAGGCCCACGGCGTGCGTATGTATATATATATATATATATATATATATATCAGGAGGACGTGAGGAGGGCTTGTGCCTCCTCCAGACCGCGAGGGCGTCCGTCCTGGTTCTGTTGGGGCCACGGGTTGAGGGCATGGAAGCCCTTCCTGTAGGGGCCCGTGGTCACCGCCAGGCGGCGCCCGATGCCGGTTTATCCCGTGCGGTTGCCGGTCGGGCGGGAGCCCGGCGGGACGCTTGAGGACCGGAGGAGGGCGAGTGCCTCCTCCAGACAGAGTGGGCGTCCGTCCTGGTTAGGCAGGGGCCTCGGGTACAGGGCTTTGAAGCCCAGCCCTGTAGGGACCCGTGGCCACCGCCAGGCGGCGCCCGTGCCTAATTATCCCGGGAGCCGGCACTTCCGCCACACCAGGAAGTGCCGGGGGGAAGACTTTGTGTGGCACCCGGAGAGTTGCCAGGAAGACAGCCGACACTTCCGCCACGCTTGGGCGTGGCTAAAGACGGAACACCTGGGGCTCATCCGGGAGCCTTATTTAGGGGCCTCCCTCCAGTCATTGGTGGAAGTCGGGAGGAAGCAGACTGAGCTGGAGAGCGAGGACAGGAGGCGGCCAGGACAAAGGCACAGAGACTGTGGGCCCTGGACTTTGGGGGATTCAGTGCCAAGGGCGCTGGGGTTGTGAGTGCACGTGATTTGAACTTGTCATTGTAAATAGTGTAAATAAACAGTGTGTTGGGCAAAAATATGCTGTCCGTCTGTCTGTGCCGGGGCCAGCGTTCACAGTATGTATATATGTGTGGGTGTATATATATATATGTGTATATTAACTTTCTTATTTATGGCCCTATCTTCACAAAATTTGGTAGGCGGCTTCCCTGCGCTAACCGAAACCAATGTACATACTTATTATGACGCCATTGTCAGCCGCCAAATTTAGTACTTATTTCGGTGGTATGATGCCACTGTCGGCCGCCATATTGAACTTTTAACGGAAACCAATGTCATTACTTATTTCGTTGGTATGACACCACTGTCAGCCGCCATATTGAACTTTCCAATGTGACTAATTCTCCAACTTCCCATGTAGGTAGAAGGCTGAAATTTGGCAGGCTGAAATGGTTGGTAGGTGGCTTCCCTGCACTAACCGAAACCAATGTATGTACTTATTTCGGTGGTATGATGCCACTGTCGGCCGCCATATTGAACTTTTCAACAGTCTTTGTTACTTATGGGCCCATCTTCAAGAAATTTGGTACACGGGTTCCCAATGCTAACTGAATCCTACTTACGTACATATATACGTCCATAGCCTGCACCTCGGTCACCGTGTAAGGTGGCATTGGGTCCCCCATCCCAACGCCTCCCACGTTGTTGGCTGCCTGCCTATATAAGACCGTCCATCGCTCCGGTTTCTACATTCCATTCCTTGGTTCGCCACGGGATTCACGTCTACTTACTGATAACTACAGCCTTTTTGTTTAATCCACGGCTTCTCCGCTGTTTTTTTGTTTGTTTATTACAATTATACAGTAGTTATTGTTTCGGTATTTTACACTTACTTTACATTGCTCGGGTACCCATTTCCTTTATCATTCCAAAGCTCATTACCATGTCTATCAAGATGATCACTATCGATCAAAGAACTGTCACTGACCGAGTGGTTTCCATGCCTGGAGATGCCACCTAC
Organism: Polypterus senegalus; assembly: GCF_016835505.1. Classification (NCBI taxonomy): domain Eukaryota; kingdom Metazoa; phylum Chordata; class Cladistia; order Polypteriformes; family Polypteridae; genus Polypterus; species Polypterus senegalus. Next base: position 193,482,787 of record NC_053156.1, on the reverse strand, counting down.
CTTTTCCATTCTCTTTTTTACATATTGCACGGCCATATCAGGCTCACTCTTGATATCCGGAGGAACATTCTGTCTTATGTATTGAATGACTGGGACAGGTTCAAGGTGTGGACTGATGATGGTACAGGAGATAATTATACTACACAGGAGCACTATAAGAGTGAAATGCTGTTGTGATGTGGGATTTTGCATATAACTTGCTAAATGTTTTGTATGTCTTTATTTATAATTTAGGCAAACCAAGTGGTGAGAGGTATTCGTGTTTGCACCCCCTTTTACGACTGTCTCTTTGTAATTTTATGACAGGAATTGGGGGGATGTGTCTTAAACCAGTTTGATCTCCCACACAAAGCCACGTTAGCTTAACATGTGGTCTTGGGGGGGTTGAGGTGTTAAAATGTACTATTTCTCTCATTGGTCTGAGATATGGCTGTTTGGAATTGGCTTGTCTCTTAGGCCTTTAAGTACCATGATGTCCTATTGGTTCTAGGAATTGGAGAGAACATCTATAAATGTACTTGCTCAACCACATTCTCTCTCTCTAACCAACATATGATGGAAGAAGCATCTCTTTTGCTAACCTGTGATGATGAAGACAACACATTGAAGAGCACAGCTCAGCAGCCATATTGAACACACATGTGGCTGAAAGCTGAGCACCAACGATGCCTTAACTAGAGACATTTTAAGTAACTGCAAGTCTGTGTGCCACCTGAATTATACATCACCATTTTATCAGGTTGTATGGTTGCCAATATTCAAATGTACTTTGCATTTTGTTATTATTTATGAATATTATCAGTAATACATTATTTTATGTGTAACTTAACTCCTGCTTGTCTTTTTACTACATCTAATTGCCTGAGGTTATAGATATAGAAGGGAAGGTGGGGATAAGTTATATACAGTGGTAAGTCTGTGAGATTAGGTATTCTAAGGCTACATATTAATAATACAATAGGGGACAGTAGAGCAATATATATTACTCTACCAAGATAAAACAAATGCTTAAGCCCTTCACCTATGGTTCTGCATGTGACTTGATGGCTGCCGCTGAATTGTTCGGTTGTCGCTTTCAAGTGTACCGAAATGGCCAAATATTTTACACCTTTCGACAACTGCCAATGCCTCTTAAACATCTTAGATTCACAGGTGACAATTTCAGTAGTGGACACTTTGATGTTTATGAATGTTTAAACTCTCAAAAGCTGGATGTGATTTTATCGATGATGATGTGTGCTTACAACGCTTGACAGATGCCAAATGTCACTTCAACACAACAAATCCTGCAAATACTGTCGTAATTGAAACAAACCATGAAACTCAAACCGATTATGACAGCAGCTATCCAAGCTGTGAGATTTGAGACAAGATTACTGTTCACATGGCCAACTGTACGTTACATGCTCAAGAGTAAGCTCAGTGCACAGCTTGGTCATATTACAAACGGAGGGCCGAACTCACAATATGGTATACAAAGAGATCCTTAACAAATAATTATTGGTATATTTTCCCTCAGTTTAAAAATGTTTCATTTTCTTCTTAATAAAAATTTTAAGGCAGTACTTCGCCGCTGCGAAGCGCGGGTATTTTGCTGGTATATATATAAAGTCCAGGCCTCTCAGTCTTTGCCTTGTCTCTTCAGGCCGCCTCCACTCCTTGCCTTCCAGCTTTGTCCTCTCCTCTGCCGACTCAAGCTCTGAATTAAGGGAGGCGACCCGGATGTGCTGCAGGTGATTCCCTGCAATCTTCCACCGACACGTCCCAGTCTGGTGGAAGTGCCAGCTGCATCCCCGGAATCACTCCGGGTGTCCCTTCTCCTCTTCCTCAAGCACTTCCGGGTGTGCCGGAGGTGCTGAGGTCCAGGGCCTTCAAAGCACTGGGGCGCCCCCTGCCGGTGACCATGGGCCCCTACAGGGTTTAGCTTCAAAACTCTGTACCCGTGGCCCCAATAGCCACATGGTCTGAAGCGGGCGTAAGCCCTCTTTCGCTCCTCCTGGGCGTCCTGGCAAGGTCACCCCCCAGCCACCTGTGACACTGCCCCACCGCCAGCGAAGACCCGTCAGGCAGAGCGACTTGTCCCATGAGGGCAGTTACAACCGAAATGACAATGTTGTATACAAAGAGATCCTTAACAAATAATTATTGACATATTTTCCCTCAGTTTAAAAAGGTTTAATTTTCTTCTTAATAAAAATTTTAATGCAGTACTTTGCCGCTGCGAAGCGCGAGTATTTTGCTAGTTAATAATATTTTAGAATAAGCTTTTAAAGCACCAAGGAAGCAATTATTTCCGCATTTCTTTTTCTTCTCCATTCATCTCTATTGCTTATCAAACTCATCAATTTAGGTATGTTTACAAGCCTTAAGTTTTACCCCATTGGCCATGCGCTCTCTCTCAGGGGTGGGGGATGACTTGTTCTAAATCCTACTTTTTGTAAAAATTGATTGATATGTATGCAATAATTACAATAAAATTAATTAATAAAAAATAATATATATTTTTTTTACATCTTCCTGACTCCTCCAATCTCACATCAATTTCTCAGATGCACAGAATGTTGTTGCAGCAGCACAGTTACCAATTTCTTTCACAACTTCAATGACGTTTAATTTAAAAACAGCTTCATATTTTCTTCTGGTCAAACACTCCATTATAGGTAAGGGATGCTCTTATGATGAAGGTGTATGAGAGTGTGAGATACAAAAAACACAAATCAGTGCAAACATTGCTTCGGAATAGTTTGGGTATTACCATGTGGTCACATAGGCACAATACATAGAAAAAACGTCAGTGTGCTCCGTGGTTACTCTCTCTGGAGGGTGTTAGCATATCATAATCTGTTGGACCAATAGCATGAGTTTTCTGCATTCAACTTATATGACAGACATTATAAAAATACCAAAAATTATACGGTAAAAAAAAGTCCCGACTTATCCGCGAGTATATGCTGTATTTAGATTTATAATTGCTCTTCATTGTCTGGTTGCAATATATGGGGTAACACCAGATGGGACAACAGCAAGCCATGAAAATTTGGTATGATATCTTATTCTACATTGCATGTTCATTGTCTAAGTTTTTTTGAAATGGAAGACTCACTCTTATTTTACCTAATACCTTTATTATCTTTCTATTTGATCACAACCACTTTGCCTTGTTATCACACACCACTTGCACTAATGTCAGCCTTCAGGTGAACAATTCACCAGACATATTACAGCGAATCTTGTCATGTTGTGACATATGCATCAGTTCAACTATCTGTATCAATGTCTGTCATCACTATGGCTTCTTTCAACTAATGGTTCAGTTTCAATTTGTTCTAAAACTGCCTTTACAGCTTCTCGTCTGCACAGTATTGTGTTTTGGTTGAAGGCTCCACCCCTCTCATTAGTATTGATTATATTAGAGTGGTAAAACACATAGAAAAATGCATTATGTTTTTGCAGCATGACGTTTTTTTATCCACTGGATGGTAGCAGAATAGTTTCCCGAGAGTTATTCAGGCTTAACACTGTAAAGGGGATTATTACATGTCACTAAGTCTGATTTGGGCTTAACTATAATTACATGCTGAGTCTGAATCACACTCAGGAGTAATGCCAACTAGGTTATTTGGTTATATTTTGAAACCTTTCAAAATATTAACATACAAATATGGTTATGAACACACAAAATAAGATACTTTCATAAAAAACTTCTACAAAGTCATTCAAGCTTGACTGAATAGTCTCTCATTTAAAAAATGTCTTATGCTCATATGTTCATGTAATATACAGACATTTAAGCTGGCACAAACAACTTTAAAGCATGAAAGGGTGCAAAGAATTTTACTTTCAATGTTGCTTTCCCATTCTTATAATTATGTATTTTTCTTTCAATAAGATATATTGTAACTAAGCAAGTCTGTTATGACACAGTTCTACACTACAGATTAAAATAAAGTTGGCCATCACATTGACTACGTGCAGAAAAAAAATAATACAAATGCATATTATTCATTACAGAAATGTTCTTGTCAGGATCAGTCAGTTTTTATTTGCAAAACTGTAAATCAGCAAGGTGATTTCTTTTTTAACCAAAACAATGAACGTTGTGCTTTCCTGTATGCTGGATATTTATGGTAAATAAATTAGACTTGCCATTTTATGTATGGTAAACTAGAAATGATGAATTACTCCCAGTGATGTTTCTTTACTACACAACAGATTTTTCCTTCACCTCGCCTCATGTGGTCACTTTATAAATGGTAACAGAAGAAAGTTTCACATCAATAATGAATTAAGAATGAACAGATGGAAGGTTGGAAGTTTAGAGAGAAGTGCAAGGAAAATGAAAAATGTCTGCTGCATTTGTAGTCTTGGTACAATATTTGTAGTAGTACCTAATTTTCTAGCTCTAACAGTATTTATGATTTTTTTTACAGTGACTTGTATACTTTTCCCAATAAATAACAAACTAATAACATTTTATACAGCATATTTTATAGCTAATGTTTAATTAAGGTTATTCAAATATTACAAAGAAATAATGTATCACTGGGAGCAAACTTTTCTTAATATATGTAAGAGTGACTGTAAAGAGAGAAAAGTTTTAAAAAATTAATAACACAATGTCAGCTTTTGATTATTGTAGAGAACAGCTGGTTCTTCATACTGGATTTAAGTTTTGACGGCAAATGAGGTTCACATAAAAAGTGTGAACACAGATTACATAAGTTTTTCATTTATAACCAGAGCATGTTATATTGCAGTGCACTGCACACAAACAGTGAAAAGCTGGGATTTGAACCCAGTCTCTTTTGGAAATGTGAGAGAACAGAAACCCCTGTTCTACTGTGTATTAAATATTTAAAATAAATTAGATTTACTTAAAAGTTGATTAAATAAAAAGAAATCCTACTTTTATATAACATAGTTGCATTTTTGGGATTGTGCACTATTGTTAAGTACTCACTGTGGACTATTTGACCATTGATAAAATACATGGCCAGTCTGAGCTCCATTTGTTATAAAAAAAAAAAATGGTACTAAAGCTCTACATATTTATAATACAGTAATCCCTCCTCGATCGTGGGGGTTGCGTTCCAGAACCCCCCCGCGATAGATGAAAATCCGCGAAGTAGAAACCATATGTTTGTATAGTTATTTTTATATATTTAAAGCCCTTATAAACTCTCCCACACTGTTAACATTATTAGAGCCCTCTAGACATGAAATAACACCCTTTAGTCAAAAGTTTAAACTGTGCTCCATGACAAGACAGAGATGACAGTTCTTTCTCACAATTGAAAGAATGCAAATATATCTTTTCTTCAAAGGAGTGTCTGCATCAGGAGCAGAGAATTTAAGAGAGAGAGCGAGCGCTCGCAAAGAAAAACAAACAATCAAAAAATCAATACGTGTCCTTTTAAGTTTGCCGAAGCACCGCAATAAAGCGCCATTTTTCAGAGGAGCGTCAGTATCTTCTAAGCAAACAGCCTCTGTGCAAACAGCTCCTCTGCTCACATCTCCTCCGTTAGGCGCAGAGAACGTCAGAGAGAGAGAGTGAGATTAAAGCAACAATCAAAAAATCAATACGTGTGCTTTTGTGCTTTTAAATATGCCGAGCACCGCAATAAAGCGGCATTTTTTAGAGGAGCGTCAGTATCTTTTAAGCAAACAGCCTCTGTGCAAACAGCACCTCTGCTCACACCCCCTCCATCAGGTGCAGAGAATGTCAGAGAGGGTGAGAGAGAGGCAGAGACAAGCAAATAATCAAGCACCGCGCGGGAAGCATATCTTATAGCATTGAGGAGTTTTAGTTAATATGTAATACATGTTCTGATTGGGTAGCTTCTAAGCCATCTGCCAATAGTGTCCCTTGTATGAAATCAACTGGGCAAACAAACTGAGGAAGCATGTACCATAAATTAAAAGACGCATTGTCCGCAGAAATCCGCGAACTAGCGAAAAATCCGCGATATATATTTAGATATGCTTACATTTAAAATCCACGATAGAGTGAAGCCGTGAAAGTCGAAGCGTGATATAGCGAGGGATTACTGTATACTAGGATGTGTTTGCTAAAGAATGGTAACCTTATATGTGGTACTTCTGTTGGATACTGTGCACACTGCCAGTTTTCCTGCATGGACCGCTGTTAGCGAGAAGTGAACCCAGAGAAGAGAGGAACATGACTATCAAAGAAACAAAAATGTAATACAAGCAAGTGGCTTTTAGCAGCTTCATAAGAATCTAATCAAATGCAAAAAAATAGTGATCTTTGCAGGTTGGCTCTTTTTATACTTTACTTCATATATGACATCAATGAACATATTATGATTAGTGTTATTACTGTATATAATCGTTTACCAAAAACTGCCAAATGAATAAACTTCTGATGGTAATGAAGATTGTGTTGTAATGTACGTTTTGAGATTTTGCAGATAAAGAAAACTGAAGTTTCAAGTTAAAATTGTTATACTGATCAACCATATTGCCAGAGAGTTAATTTGCATATGCAAGTAAGAATTACATTGAGCTCTGTACGTGCGACAGTATTGACCCTTGTAAAATGAGGCAACTCGACACACGTATAAAAGGTTTGGGGCAGCCACCCGTATAATATTCTTAGTTGCAAAGGATTCTTTTAAGTTCATGCAATGATGTTGCCAGTACGGAGTCCAAAACAGAACTGATCAAGGTTTGAAAAGATGGCGGTTTTAAATGGTCAAACAGGAAGTGATGTAGGTTGACCGGAAGTGATGTTTTTCTGACATCAGTCTGGGAGCCGGGACCAGAAGTGACAATCTTCTGGGCGCCGGAACTGGAAGTGACAATCTTCTGGGCGCCGTAACTGGAAGTGACGTTTTCCTGGGCGCCGGAACTGGAAGTGACGTTTTCCTGGACGCCGGAACTGAAAGTGACGTTCTTGATTCAGATTGATTTTCCCACTGCTGGTCTGCAGAGATAGCAAGAGAAGGTTTAATGCACCCCGCCCTCCCCTGGCCTGGCATGGAATTACCATTACTTGGTCCACACAACGTCCTCCTATTCGCACGTGTGTGACACCCTATAAACAATCATATTTTCCATTGTCTAATTAATACAATATGTTACAATTTGCCATGCTCCTGTACACGTTTGCCCTGAGCCCTTCAACATATCAGTTGTCCCATACAATGCATGAGATTTTTGAAAGTGCTTTTGACATAGAGTTCCTGAAAGACCACACTAATGCACACATTCCCATCCCAGGGCAATTTACTGTCAAATATTCTAATATACTGTTCTTTTATACTACTAAAGTCACAAAGGAACAGAGAGAATATAGAAACTTCACATAGACCGTGACCATGCTGGAAACAAAATCCACACCCAGACAGCTACACTAACTACTGCACTAGACAGTTTTTTTTTACCAAATGAATCATCTGTAGCTGAGTTCTTTTGTCTTAAATGATTTGTTTTAATAATAAACATTGTAACAATTTCACACCATTGCTATTGTAACTGCTCAGTCACCTTAAGAGGCAAAGCAAAGGGAAAAAATAAACACTATTATTTAGCATCTGCAGTACAATATACAAGAAAATCATCCCATGCAGAATCTGTAATCACTTTCATTCATTGACATTTTTGCACTTACCAGCCATAGATTAAGATTGACACTCTTTGCTGAATAATGCAGCACATAAAGGAAAATAGATCCCTTAGCAATAGATTCACTGAGGTTTGCCCTTAATAAAGTTTAGCTTTGTAAGGGTTATTTTTTCATGTCTGCTAATGGATCTAGACGGCACACGTTCAATCCATCAACAAAGAGCAGAAGGACAATTTCTCCTTGAATTATCTTCTTGACAGTATTGTTAACACTTTAGTAAAACCCGACTCTGATTCTGTCACTGTCTGTGGATAATTCAAGTCAAAACAACAGAGATAAAATGACTTAAAACACATTTAATTGCTTTGAGCTTGAAATGTGCACTATTTTAACAATAAACAATTATATTCAAAACATTGTGCTTGTATGTGTTGTACACCTAATGATTTCAGATTTAATTCTTTGAATTTCAGATATTTTTTATGCCTGATTTCAGTCAGCAACTCTTACTTTATTTTAAATGAATTGGTTATTATTTTTTGGGGTAACATGGTGGCATACTGGATTGCATTGCTGCCTAATTTAAAGTTTATTTTCTTCTGCTTATAGTTCTATTAACGTCAAGGGAACTGTCATTAATATGTCTAAAGTATTTATCCTGACCTGGCAAATGAATCATGAGATGGATGAAAAATATTGGCATTATGAGGCATAGTCATATTCAACCAAAATCATGAGCACTCCGTGCTCTGGAGTCTATTGCTGAAAGGCCAAGTTGGAATTGTTTAGTCTGCAGACCTACTGTAGATAGTGTTAGCTATACCATTTACCAATGACCAAGGAGCGCAGATTATTATTTTCTCTGTGATCTTTGCAAAATAGAGTTTAGATAACATTTCTCTCTTTTCAGCTGTCCTCAAATTAATATACTTGTAGATTACCATTTGCATATGTTACATACACACACACACACACACACACACATATATATATATATATATATATATATACATACAGCATATATTTAGTCACAAACTCGACTCATAGAAAGGTTTAGGGGAGGCACCAGTATAATTTATTTCCTGGCTGTAAATTCATTCAAATAAATACAGCACTGATGTGCACAAAACTGAGTGCAAAACAGTACTGAGGGAATAGGGAAAGGTGGAGGCTTTTAATGGGGAAGACAGGAAGTGAGATCAAAGGGGTCTGGCTCATGGAGGTTTTCAGCCATTGGTTCGAGCCCAGACGTGACATCACAGGGGCTGGAGCTGGCAAGGTGTCCTTCCATGGGCTCGGTCCTGGAACTGACGTCAAGAGGGCCAGGTGGAATCTCCCATGAATGGCCTACAGGAAAGGGAGAAAAAGAGTTAGTGCACTCTGCCACATCCCGGTAGAACTCAGACACATATATACACACACATATACACATTATATATATATATATATATTGTGATACTTGCCCGGACACCACCAGTCAGAGACCACATCTTTATAAAACGTCACACAATTTATTTATCACAAGAATGCAGTTCTGAACACCACACAATGCACTCAGCAATAAATCTCCCCAATAAATCTTCTTATCACAGTCTTTAGCCACCTCTACTCTTCTCCTGGGAGCTTCGTCCAACTCCCATTCCTGACTGTAGCTCCCAGACTTTAAGGAGTTGGCACCTTTTTATTCCCGCCCGGATGTGCTCCAGGTGGCTGATGACGCACTTCCGGCAGCACTTCCTGGTGTGACGGAAGTGCTGTCCTTTGCAGCGGAAGCACTCCAGTCGTCCCTGGCAGGTTCATCCGCCATCTTGCCTGGTGTGGCGGAAGTGATAATTTTCCAGGTCCTACGGGGCTGGAGGTGCCCCATGGCGGAGGCCACGGGTCCAAACAGGCCAGAGCCCTTTTTCTCCTTTCCTGTGGTCCAGGGCGGTTGCGTCTCTCACATTGGCTAATGTTCATGTTAATGAGTCCACCATCAGGAGAACACCGAACAACAATTGTGTGCATGGCAGGGTTGCAAGGAGAGAGCCACTGTTCTCCAAAAAAAACATTGCTGCTCGTCTGTAGTTTGCTAAAGATCACGTGGACAAACCAGAAGACTATTGGAAGAATGTTTTGTGGACAGATGAGACCAAAATAGAACTTTTTGGTTTAAATGAAAAGCGTTATGTTTGGAGAAAGGAAAACACTGCATTCCAGCATAAGAACCTTATCCCATCTGTGAAACATGATGGTGGTAGTATCATGGTTTGGGCCTGTTTTGCTGCATCTGGGCCAGGACAACTTGTCTTCATTGATGGAACAATGAATTCTGAATATTCTGGATATTCCTCCAAGCCGGTGTACAGGAATGATCAAAAGTTACCGGAAACATTTAGTTGTAGTTATTGCTGCAAAGGGGGGTCACACCAGATACTGAAAGCAAAGGTTCACATACTTTTGCCACTCACAAATATGTAATATTCGATCATTTTCCTTAATAAATAAATGACCAAGTATAATATTTTTGTCTCATTTGTTTAACTGGTTTCTCTTTATCTACTTTTAGTTCTTGACTGAAAATCTGATGATGTTTTAAGTCATATTTATGCAGAAATATAGAAAATTCTAATGGGTTCACAAACTTTCAAGCACAACTGTATATATATATATATATATATATATATATATATATATATATATATATATATATATATATATATATATATATATATATATATATATATACACATACATTTTGGACTCAGTAAAACCTTTTACAGCCATGGATATTATACGGGTGGGTGCCCCAAACCTTTTTATGATGTCTGGTCTGTGTTTTTATCACAATATATATATACACACACACACATATATATATATATACATATATACAAATACAGTATATACACATACAGTAATCCCTCCTCGATCGCGGGGGCTGCGTTCCAGAACCCCCCGCAATAGATGAAAATCCACGAAGTAGAAACCATATGTTTGTATGGTTATTTTTATATATTTTAAGCCCTTATAAATTCTCCCACACTGTTAACATTATTAGAGCCCTCTAGACATGAAATAACACCCTTTAGTCAAAAGTTCAAACTGTGCTCCATGACAAGACAGAGATGACAGTTCTTTCTCACAATTAAAAGAATGCAAACATATCTTCTCTTCAAAGGAGCGCCGTCAGAGAGAGAGAGCGAGATAAAAGCAAACAATCAAAAAATCAATACATGCTTTTAAGTATGCCAAAGCACCGCAACAAAGCGGCATTTTGTAGAGGAGCGTCCATATCCTCTAGGCAAACAGCCCCTCTGCTCACACCCCCTCTGTCAGGCAGAGAGAGTGAGAGAGACAGAAAAAAGCAAAAAAAAATCAAGCACCGCGCGGGAAGCACATCGTATATCATTGAGGAGTTTTATTTAATATGTAATACATGCTCTGATTGGGTAGCTTCTAAGCCATCCACCAATAGCATCCCTTGTATGAAATCAACTGGGCAAACAAACTGAGGAAGCATGTACCAAAAATGAAAAGACCCATTGTCCGCAGAAAGCGGCGAACCAGCGAAAAATCCGTGATATATATTTAGATATGCTTACATTTAAAATCCGCGATAGAGTGAAGCCGCGAAAGTCGAAGCGCGATATAGCGAGGGATTACTGTATACATATATATACTCACATACATATATATATTGTGGACTGGGACCCGGACACAGGCAGACGGACAACATGGTTCCACCACACACCGTTTATTTACAATAATATATACAGTTCAGTGCACTTGCAAACCCCAGTGCCTCTTGCACCGATTCCCCAAAGTCCAGGCCACACTCTCAGTCACCGTGCCTCTCTCTTGACCGCCTCCCGTCCTCTCGCCAGCTCTGTCCTCTTTCACCCGCCATCCACTCTCGACTGAAGGGAGGCGGCCCCTTATATGGGAACCCGGATGGGGCTCCAGCTGCTTCCCGGCAATCAGTTGTACCCACACCCCAGTGTGGCGGAAGTGCCGGCTCCGCACCGCACCCGGAAGCCGTCCGGTTGTCCTCTGTTCTCTTCCCCCCAGCACTTCCTGGTGTGGCGGAAGTGCTGGGCTCTAGGGTTCTTCAGGCACCTGGGCGCCGCCTGGCGGCCCCCAATACAACCAGGCGATCGCCCCCTTGCGGTCTGGAGGAGGCACAAGCCCTCCTCTGGTCCTCCTGGGCGTCCTGGCCGGGGACCATAATATATATCCATACATTATCCAACCCGCTATATCAGGGGTGCCCAATATGTCGATTGTGATCGACCGGTAGTAGTAGTGCAGGTAGATCGCATTGCATTCAAAAAAATTTTTTTTTAAATGTTAGTCTATCATATATCCTCCCTTTGGCATTTGCCACTTAGTTGACATACAGGGCGGCAAGTCTAAGATCTGTTTTCTTCTAACACACTGATCACCCCGCACACACGATCAAACGTGCGAGCTACTGCAAAACTCTAGCTATCTAAGTATTCTAGTTAGCCTTTCAATTTATACTGACAAAAGAAGGGATTTAAAAAAAATTGTTGGTTATGGACTGGATGTGGAATTGGAAGAGAATTTTTTTCTCTCACAATGTCACAATCAAAGTGCGTTTGTCTGATCTGTCAATCTATCATTGCTATTCCAAAGAAGGAAAATGTGGAAAGGCACCGACTTACTGAAGTACGAAAGTGATCTGAGAAATAGAAAGGAGAGGGAACTAAAATCACAGTTAATCGTCATTTTTCACTGGGCTGAATTCAAAAGCAAAGGCAGACACACCGAAACATCGTTCCGGGTGAGTCACTCGATCATTAAGCATAAGAAGTCCTTCCAAGATGGAGAGATGATAAAAGATGCCTTCGTTGAGGCAGATGGCTAGAACAAATTCCTGCTGAGATTTCAAGAGCCCTGGCCAGAGAAAAAGGAGTTTCTCCTTGTCATTAAACAGAATACAAGCAACTTAATAACGACCAATGGCCACTAGACTTGACATTTTTTTTCCAATCTGACAACATGTTGAATGAGCTTAATTTACAGCTGCAAGGAAAAGAGAAAACCTTGGTCAATATAATTAGCTCAGTTAATGCTTTCAAACGAAAAATGCAACATCTGTCATCAAAGCTGCAGCGTTTTGATATTGGGGAACATCCAAAACCTTGCGTCATAGCTGGAGACACAATGGAAGGCATGTGCGCAACTTGACAGCATACACTACACATAGCAGATTGAAATTGTCTGTCAGACTTTATCTAATTCAAAAAAAAGTAACGATTCGAGTTTTGCCCAATGTAAGAGTAGCGTTTCTTCTTTACAAATGTACTCAAGTAAAAAGTATGGTACAGTAAAACTACTCTTAGAAGTACAATTTTTTTTTAAATTTACTCAAGTAAATGTAACGGAGTAAGTGTAACTCGTTACTACCCACCTCTGATACTCAGTATATATAGCATTTTTAATGTAGTTTGATCATTTTGACCTGGTAATTTTAAAATAGCTCGAAAGCTAAAAAGGTATGGGCACCCCTGTGCTATATCCTAACTACAGGGTCACGGGGGTCTGCTGGAGCCAATCCCAGCCAACACAGGGCGCAAGGCAGGAAACAAACCCGGCAGGGCCAGCCACCACAGGCACACACACACTAGGGACAATTTAGGATCGCCAATGCACCTAACCCGCATGTCTTTGGACTGTGGGAGGAAACCGGAGCACCTGGAGAAAACCCACGCAGACACGGGGAGAACAGGCAAACTCTACACAGGAAGGCGAACCCAGGTCTCCTAACTGCGAGGCAGCAGCGCTACCCACTGCGCCACCATGCCACCCTAAGCATATATATGTACATTGTGACAGATTTAGGGGTTTTCTCTCACCCTTGTACCCTCGGACCACACGTCAGACACCAGATAAAAGTCCAAATAATTATTTATTATAATAATTATGTGCACAAAGTACGCTCCTCTCCACAATTCTCAATAAACAATCACAAATAACCAATAAACCAATCCTCCACTCCCAGACGCTTAGCCACCCTGCCTCCCAACCGAAGTGTTCCCAATCCAACAGTCCATAAGTCCTTATTCCTTCCGGGTCAGGGTAAACAATGCTTTTTCTCACCCTGAAAGCCCGTCGCTCTTCCTATGACGAACTTCCGGGTCATAGGGCACAAAGAACTCTTTGGTCCTCCCTGCAGCTCCCTCTCGTGGCCCCCATGGCATCCAGCAGGGCGGTGCATAAAAACTCCATTGTCCATGATGCCCTGCTGGTCTTCTGGGGACCTCCATGCTGCAAGGAGGGCTCTACCTGGCGGCTTGGGGGTATTGGCCGGGATAAACAGCCGGCCATCCTCCACAACATATACAGTCATATGAATAAGTTTGGGAACCCCTCTTAATTCTTTGGATTTTTGTTTATCATTGGCTGAGCTTCCAAAGTAGCAACTTCATTTTAATATATGTCATGCCTTATGGAAACAGTAGTATTTCAGCAATGACACCAAGTTTATTGGATTAACAGAAAATATGCAATATGCATCATTGCAAAATTAGACCGGTACATAAATCTATGCACCTCAACAGAGATATTACATCAATACTTAGTTGAGCCTCCTTTTGCAAATATAACAGCTTTAGATGCCTCCTATAGCCTTGATGAGTGTCTGGATTCTGGATGGAGGTATTTTTTACCATTCTTCCAAACAAGAAAAAAATACAAGTCTTCATCTGACCCAGAAGTGCTATTGAATCACATGGACTGAAGGATAGGAGTTCTTCCGGGTCAAGGACTATATAAAGGACTATGTGAGATCCAGCAAGCTGAGCCAGAGTTGGGTGGTAGTGTGACGAAGCTGCTGGGAGGAGAGGAGGATTTATTGTATTATTGTGATTTATTGTTTATTGGGGTGATTGGTGTCTACTGTGGCCCAATATCGTAAAGAAAAGAAATTAAAAAGATTATTGGTGCTTTTACTTGGTGTCTTGTACGTTTGTCTGCAGGGTTTGAGGAGTGACAGCACCCTCTAATGTCACAGTGGCATAGTCGGCAGGATTTTCTGGCCGTCTGTTTGGCAGAAAACCTGAAAAGAAAAAATATTTCTGTTCACACAACCCGCAAGACAGCGTCACGACACGCAGAAACCCACCATAACCATTCGCCAGGCAGTCATGGGGAAGAAGCGACACAGATCGGCAATGTCAGACCCGGAAGTGTGAAGAGATGACGAGAGGCAGTTGTCTTCGGGAGAAAATCTCGCTGGATCAGCATATTTAAAATGAAGTACGTGCCAGAGGAAAACCCACCAACTGGTTTGACTTAATAAAGTTTGTTCCATGTACCTCTCAAATGAAGAAGATCCGGTGAGGTGCCAAGAGGACGGATTTTACTGCGAGAACGAAGGCGGACATCTCAACGGGCTTCCGGGTGGAGACGCGTCATCGCAGACATTAGCTGAAGGGATACACATGACCTGCCCCAGGGAATTACAACAACAACATTTATTTATATAGCACATTTTCATACAAACAGTAGCTCAAAGTGCTTTACATATTAAAGAATAGAAAAATGAAAGACACAATTATAAAACAAAATAAATCAACATTAACATCGAATAAGAGTAAGGTTCAATGGCCAGGGGGGACAGAAAAACAAAAAAAACTCCAGACGGCTGGAGAAAAATAAAATCTGTAGGGATTCCAGACCATGAGACCGCCCAGTCCCCTCTGGGCATTCTACCTAACATAAATGAAACAGTCCTCTTTGGATTTAGGATTCTCACGGAAGGGGTTGATGATGATGATGGTCACGTAGATGTCTTCCTTTTAATCCGTCCATCATTGTTGGAGCATCATGAAGCTTTGAGTAGGTGGAGGTGGCGCAGACCACCACCACAAAGAAACCGGAAAAAGAAACAGAAAAGAGAGTAGGGGTCAGTACCGATTTTAGAGCCACCATGAATAGTTATTATGATGAATTGAACATACAGAGTATCAGGATTAAGTTAAATTAAGATTAAAATGAAGTTATAAAAAGGCCATGTTAAAGTAATGTGTTTTCAGCAGTGTTTTAAAGTGCTCTACTGTATCAGCCTGGCGAATTCCTATTGGCAGGCTATTCCAGATTTTAGGTGCATAACAGCAGAAGGCCGCCTCACCACTTCTTTTAAGTTTTGTTCTTGGAATTCTAAGGAGACACTCATTTGAGGATCTGAGGTTACGATTTGGAATATAAGGTGTCAGACATTCCGATATATAAGATGGGGCGAGATTATTTAAGGCTTTATAAACCATAAGCAGAATTTTAAAGTCAATTCTGAATGACACAGGTAACCAGTGTAGTGACATCAAAACTGGTGTGATGTGTTCTGATTTTCTTTTCCTAGTTAGGATTCTAGCAGCTGCATTCTGCACTAGTTGCAAACGATTTATATCTTTTTGGGTAGTCCTGAGAGGAGTGCATTACAGTAATCTAGTCGACTGAAAACAAACGCGTGAACTAATTTCTCAGCATCTTTCAGTGATATAAGAGGTCTAACTTTACTTATGTTTCTTAAGTGAAAAATGCTGTCCTAATGATCTGATTAATATGTGATTTAAAATTCAGATTACAGTCAACAATCACCCCTAAGCTTTTTACCTCCGTCTTGACTTTTAATCCTAATGTATCCAGTTTATTTCTAATAGCCTCATTGTATCCATTATTGCTGATCACTAAAATTTCAGTTTTCTCTTTATTTAACTTGAGAAAATTACTATTCATCCATTCTGAGATACTAGTCAGACATTGTGTTAGTGAATCAATAGAATCAGGGTCATCAGGTGCTATTGATAAGTACAGCTGTGTGTCATCAGCATAGCTGTGGTAGCTCACGTTGTGCCCTGAGATAATCTGACCTAACGGAAGCATGTAGATTGAGAATAACAGCGGACCCAGGATAGAGCCTTGTGGAACACCATATTGGATATCATGTGTCTTCGAGTTGTAATTCCCACAACTAACAAAATATTTTCTCCCTGTCAGGTAGGATTCAAACCAATTTAAGACACTGCCAGAGAGGCCCACCCATTGACTAAGGCGATTTCTAAGAATGTTGTGATCAATGGTGTCAAATGCAGCACTCAGATCTAAGAGGATGAGAACAGATAAATGGCCTCTGTCTGCATTTACCCGCAAGTCATTTACTACTTTAACGAGTGCAGTTTCTGTGCTGTGATTTGTTCTAAAACCTGACTGAAATTTATCAAGAATAGCATGTTTATTTAGGTGGTCATTTAACTGCATAATGACTGCCTTCTCAGAACTTTACTTAAGAAGGCAGGTTAGAGATGGGTCTAAAATTTTCAAGAGCTGAGGGTCAAGATTATGTTTCTTAAGTAGGGGTTTAACTACAGCAGTCTTAAGACAGTCTGGGAAGACCCCAGTATCTAGTGACGAATTTACTATGTCAAGAACATTATCAATTAGCACGCCTGATACTTCTTTGAAAAACCTTGTTGGTATCGGGTCAAGGACGCAGGTGGAGGGTTTTAATTGAGAGATTATTTTTGTAAATCAGGTAAATCTATCCTAGTGAAAGAGTTTAATTTGTTTATAACAGGATGTTGGGGTTTAGGGGATCCTTAGTGTTGGGGAGATATACTATGTTATTTCTAATATCATTAATTTTTGATTGAAAATACAGCGACAGCCTCACAGGTTTCACTGGAAGCACTTAGGAGGCATTCCTTTGAGCTACCTGGGTTTAGTAGGCGATCAATTGTTGAAAATAAGACTCTGGGATTACTAGCATTGTTATTTATAATCTTGGAGAAATAGCAGCGTCTCTCAAGACGGACAGTGTTATTGTATTCTGTTATTTTGACTTTTAATATTTCGTGGTGGATAGTAAGTTTAGTCTTCCTCCATTGACGCTCAGCTCTACGGCATGTTCTCTTTAAATCAGACACTCTTTGGGTCTTCCATGGTATAACAATGCTAGAAGATTTTTTCACTGTCTTTTCAGGTGCAACTATGTCAACAGCAGCTCTCACTTTAGAATTAAATCTTTCCACCTTACTATTTACATTGTCCTCGCTATTATAGCTGGCACTATAAACGGACTGATTGCTTAAAATGTTTGTAAGTTTTAAAGCTGCTGCGAATCAAAGAAGCGTTTTTAACAATATGCTTCTCATGAGTGTTTTTATCATTATTTCTATATTAAAAAGTAGAAGAAAATGGTCTGATAGACCAATATCAATGATCTGTTTTATATCAACTTTCAGTCCTTTAGTAATCACTAAGTCTAATGTATGACCTGCTTTATGTGTAGGCTGATTTATGAGTTGTCTCAAATCAAAAGAATCCAGGAGGTTCATAAATTCTTTTACTTTTAGATCACACTGATTATCTATATGAAAATTAAAGTCGCCAACTATTAGGAGTGTGTCATAGTTAGTAATTAAAATTGACATTAAGTCAGAGAATTCCTCAAAAAACGACGCGTTATATTTAGGAGGTCTATACACGGATAGTACTAGAACTTGAGAATCTCCATGAATAACAACGTGAGATACTCAAAGGACTTGAACTTACCAAAACTGACATCTTTACATTTTAATCGCTCGAGTAAATGTTAGCCAATCCGCCCCTTTTCCCTGGCGGTTTGCATGAGTAAAACTGTAATCCGAGGCGCAGATTCGATTAAAACTGCGCGCATCTGAATTCAGCCATGTTTCATTTAGTGCAATAAGATCTATTTTTTATCACTAATAAGATCGTTGATAAAAAACGTTTTGTTAGTTAAAGCTCTAACATTTAATAGTGCCATATTTAATGTTTCGGAGGTGCAGAGATGAGTACTATGTGCGTTATTGTTATTTGGAATAGGAACTAAATTATTATTATTAGCGCCCTGTGTATTTTTGTTTAATCTGTGATCTGTTTTATAGTTTTAATACATTGTTCCTCTAAAATAGTGATTTTAATTAGATTATTGGAGTTTATGCCGTATTTCCTAGGTTTTCTACGTGCATTGAGATTGCTTATTACAGTATTAATGGTGTGCACTTTAACGGAAGACTCTATTAAACATTCATCATGTCCTGGCACAGCAGTATTATTTCGGAAGGGGTTAAGAGCAGAGATAGATAGTCAAGAAAAACGAATTACCTTCGATATGTTTTCGGAGAGGACCCGGGCACCGAAACTGTTCGGATGCAGGCCATCACGCTTGAAGAGACGCGGCCTTTCCAAAAAGAGATTCCAATTGTTGATGAAACCGACATCCTTCTTCTTGCAGAAACCCTGTAGCCAGTTGTTCAACCCTAGCAGACGACTGTAGTACTCGTTGGATCGTCTGACGAGAGGTAGTGGACCCGAAACGAAGATCTTTGCCGATGGGGTCCTCTCCTTCGTGTCTTTAATCAAAGCTGCAAAGTCAGGATTTCTGATTGTCGGTGCCTTATATCGTTTACGCCGCATGCAAGACGATTGATCCAACTGCCCTCTCCTTGTGTTTCTCATAGACTGCTGGCGCACGTTTCATTACATCTCGGACACGAGCACCGGGAAAACAAGAAACAAACGATTTTGCATTAGGGCATGCGACATTAAGGTTTCTAACGATAGAATCACCTACCACTAATACATCACCAGGTGCTGAAGGCGAAATGGGGACGCGGAGAGGGTCAAACCGGTTCTGAGATAAAATGCTCGCCTGTGCCGATGGAGGTGCTCTGGCCTTGAACCCCCGCCTGCATAGCTGAAATCCACCGAGGTCAGCAGCGGCGTCGCTCCTACGAGACGCGGGGGTGAGGTCGGCACAACGCGGGGTTGATGTTTCGCCGGTTCCAGATGGCAAGGACGGTTTATCCAACAGCCGGGCCTTCAGATTTCTCAGGTATTTCCGTCGGGACAGGAGTTTCTGAATCTGTTCATCAAGTGCTTGGAGTTCCTCAATTACGATTTCAACGCGAGTTACCCCACTGTCGGCCATTTTCTACTTCGTGCCCTAGGAGAAATGAGAGAGAGAGAGGTTAGGAAGCTTAGCTTAGGAAGTTAGGACTTATGGAAAGTAGAACGTCCGCATCCTGCTGTGTCCTACTTTGCCCACAAAATGACGGACTTGGACTTTCCGAAGGGGAAGGGGGAGGCGAGCGAGGCATCGCTCACCCTACATAAAGGTAAGGTGGTCTGGGACAGAGCTGATCAATCTGCCGCTAAATTAAAACAGACAGATCACAGTCGGCCATTAGCCACATTCCGGAACTCCAATTCCCAGTCGCCCTTGTGAGACCCAACAGAACATGCGCCAGAAACGGGCATGCTCATTGGCTTACTGCCAGGAGGTGGGGCTGATGATGGCTCTAGCCCACCTCCGGCCGATTCAAATAATAATATTGATGTGCGGGAGCTGGAAAAGATGATCCAGCCCGTACAGAGTTTTTTTTACAGATTGTGGCTTCAATAAAGAAGATCATGGATGAGCTGGGAGCAGCGGCCGAAGCGCCTTTGAAATGGGGGGAAGGGTGCCTGTGGCGATTTGGATGGGAGATTCCCAAGATGGTTAATTTGGCGGTACAGGTAAGTGTTACCGTGGGCCCGTGAATAATTAGTAGTGGGTGCCAAGTAACCTTGAGCCCTACAATTAAAATCGGAATGATGACCAAGTGTTCGGTGGAAGGGAAGGATGGAACGAGCCAGAACAGCGGGATAGTGTTGCTTCCCGTAGCGATGCGATCCTTAAGACATCGGAGCTGGTCATTCATAAATAAAAAGGGGTGCAAACAGCAAAGGGTCTCTCTCTTACACAAAGAGAGACCAAGACTGTGAGAAAGCCCCAGATTACAAAGGAGATCCCAGAAGAGAAATGGAGCTGTCCTGATAATAGCTCATGTACAGCTGACAGCCCATTCTTAGCTGGTAAAGGGGTGGAGCCAGGGTTTCCAACCTGTTTTCAGTCTCGCAGGGTGAGACTAACAGGAGGTAGACGACTGTGTTACAAATGCCGCAGGCCGGGCCATATGTGGAAAAATTGTCCACGGAGAACTGGGGAGGAAGTGAAACATATATGCAGTGTCTCCCCACGGTGACAACCCTCGCTGAGCTGGACGCTGCGCCCCACTGTGCTCAGCAAAGGGTGGGGAATTGTGATGGACAGCCGGCAGCTTATCCCAGCTGACACATCCAAGACGCTAGATGGAGTCCTCTCTGCAGCATAGAGGTGCCCGGATTACCGCAGGACATCATGGGAGATGGAGTTTCGATTCATAACCCTGATGGGTACCATGAACACCACCATGTGACACTGCAGAGAGACGCTGGGATTTTTATTTTCCCTATAGCCCGGAAGTACTCCCAAGTCACGGGGACGGAAGAACAGAAGTACTTCCGGGATGAAGAAAAAATACAAGTTTTCATCTGACCCGGAAGTGCTATTGAATCAAATGGACTGAAGGACAGGAGCACTTCTGGGTCAAGAACTATATAAAGGACTATGTGAGACCCAGCAAGCTGAGCCGGAGTTGGGTGGTAGTGTGATGTAGCTGCAGGGAGGAGAGGAGGATTTATTGTATTATTGTGATTTACTGTTTATTGGGGTGATTGGTGTCCACTGTGGCCCAATATCGTAAAGAAAAGAAATTGAAAAGATTATTGGTGCTGTTACTTAGTGTCTCGGATGTTTGGCTGCAGGGTTTGAGGAGCGACAGTGCCCTCTAGTGACACAACATATATATCTATACTAATAAAAGGCAAAGCCCTCACTCACTCACTCACTCACTCACTCACTCACTGACTCATCACTAATTCTCCAACTTCCCATGTAGGTAGAAGGCTGAAATTTGGCAGGCTCATTCCTTACAGCTTACTTACAAAAGTTGGGCAGGTTTCATTTCGAAATTCTACTAATGGTCATAACTGGAAGGTATTTTTCTCCATTAACTGTAATGGAGTTGAGCTGCAATGACGTGGGGGGGGGAGTTTCGTGTGACATCATCACGCCTCCCACGTAATCACGTGAACTGACTGTCAGCGCAGTGCGTAGAAAACCAGGAAGACCTCCAAAAAGCGCTTAAGAAAACATGCATTATATAATTGAGAAGGCAGCGAAACAATAAGAAGCGAGCGAGTGACATATACTACCATATTCATGAGTGTTGCTACCTCGGAAAGAAAGCAAGGTGTAAACCTAAACTTTAAATTAAGTTCATAGACAGGCTACCGCTGGCGTTTCACATGCCCACGGGAATGCGGGATACAAGTTTAATGAGAGGATGCAGGATATAAACGAGAGCGTTGATCACTTTTATATAGCGCTGCTATTCTCAATCTACATGCTGCCGTTAGGTCAGATTATCTCAAGGCACAACGTGAGCTACCACAGCTATGCTGATGACACACAGCTGTACTTATCAATAGCTCCTGATGACCCTGATTCTATTGATTCACTAACAGAATGTCTGACTAGTACCTCAGAATGGATGAATAGTAATTTTCTCAAGTTAAATAAAGAGAAAACTGAAATTTTAGTGATCAGCAATAATGGATACAATGAGGCTATTAGAAATAAACTGGATACATTAGGATTAAAAGTCAAGACGGAGGTAAAAGCTTAGGGTGATTGTTGACTGGAATCTGAATTTTAAATCACATATTAATCAGATCATTAGGACAGCATTTTTTCACTTAAGAAACATAAGTAAAGTTAGACCTCTTATATCACTGAAAGATGCTGAGAAATTAGTTCACGCGTTTTTTTCAGTCGACTAGATTACTGTAATGCACTCCTATCTGGACTACCCAAAAAAGATATAAATCGTTTGCAACTAGTGCAGAATGCAGCTGCTAGAATCCTAACTAGGAAAAGAAAATCAGAACACATCACACCAGTCTTAGCATCACTACACTGGTTACCTGTGTCATTCAGAATTGACTTTAAAATTCTGCTTATGGTTTATAAAGCCTTAAATAATCTCGCCCCATCTTATATATCAGAATGTCTGACACCTTATATTCCAAATCAGATCCTCAAATGAGCGTTTCCTTAGAATTCCAAGAACAAAACTTAAAAGAAGTGGTGAGGAGGCCTTCTGCTGCTATGCACCTAAAATCTGGAATAGCCTGCCAATAGGAATTCGCCAGGCTGATACAGTAGAGCACTTTAAAACACTGCTGAAAACACATTACTTTAACATGGCCTTTTTATAACTTCGTTTTAATCTTAATTTAACTTAATCCTGATACTCTGTATGTTCAATTCATCATAATAACTATTCATGGTGGCTCTAAAATCGGTACTGACCCCTACTCTCTTTTCTGTTTCTTTTTCCGGTTTCTTTGTGGTGGTGGCCTGCGCCACCTCCACCTACTCAAAGCTTCATGATGCTCCAACAATGATGGATGGATTAAAAGGAAGAAGTCTACGTGACCATCATCATCATCAGGCCCTTCCGTGAGAATCCTAAATCCAAAGAGGACTGTTTCATTTATGTTAGGTAGAATGCCCAGAGGGGACTGGGCGGTATCATGGTCTGGAATCCCTACAGATTTTATTTTTTCTCCAGCCGTCTGGAGTTTTTTTGTTTTTTCTGTCCCCTGGCCATTAAACCTTACTCTTATTCCATGTTAATGTTGATTTATTTTGTTTTATAATTGTGTCTTTCATTTTTCTATTCTTTAATATGTAAAGCACTTTGAGCTACTGTTTGTATGAAAATGTGCTATTTAAATAAATGTTGTTGTTGTTGTTACTTTGTAACTAAGTTAAAATTGCAGGTGAAGGGGTGTGCTTATGCAAATTCCGAGAGACTGTGTTTGTGGGGGATTGACAGTTAAGGCGGGTGGGGGAGTCACGTCATCATCACCCCTCCCATTTACCTCATTTCGCTCTGAGCTGAGCTTCGCGGCTAACGCCGTCTTCCGAAGCAATTTCGTCACACTGCTACCAAATACTCACAGAAAAATCCACAAGTTAATACACACTCTGTCTCTAGAGTTTCTTCACACTGAATCCTCCAGGCACTACTTAAAAAGGTTACATTGACAATCGTGTTGCGTTATTTTTAAAATCTTTCCTTTTCTTAGCACAAGCACAGCTGAGAAGCTTCGATGCATGTGCTCCAAAACGCGTTAAAAAATAATGCATTTAATCACACTTTGCATTACAAGCAAAGGGAGCTTTTGTCAATGCATGATTTCCTGGTACACCGATTACATTGATCAGCACACCCCGATTCATTTTACCCTCGCACCACCTTAGTTTGAGAAGAAGTATGAAAA